>NC_141554.1:88580625-88881250 GCF_021556685.1 Rattus norvegicus
AATCAACAAAACCAGGGGCTGGTTCTTTGAAAAAAATAAACAATATAGATAAACGCTTAGCCAGACTAACCAGAGCACACAGAGAGTGTATCGAAATTAACAAAATCAGAAATGAAAAAGGAGACATAACAACAGAATCTAAGGAAATTTTTTTAAAATCATCAGATGTTACTACAAAAGCCTATATTCGACAAAACTGGAAAGTCTGGAGGAATTGGACAACTTTCTAGAAGAATACCAGGTACCAAAGTTAAATCAGGAACAGATAAACCAGCTAAGCCACCCCATAACTCCTAAAGTATTAGAAGCAGTTACTGAAAGTCTCCCAACCAAAAAGAGCACAGGACAAGATAGGTTTAGTGCAGAATTCTATCATGCCTTCATAGAAGACCTCAAACCAATACTCTTCAAACCATTCCACAAAATAGAAACAGACAGAGCACTACCAAATTACTTCTATGAAGCCCCAATTACTCTTATACCTAAACCACACAAAGACCCAACAAAGAAAGAGAATTTCAAACCCATGTTCCTTATGAATATTGTTGCAATAATACTCAGTAAAATTCTCGCAAACCGAATACAAGAACACATCAAAACAACCATCCTTCATGATCAAGTAGGCATCATCCCAGGGAACCAGGGATGGTTCAATATAAGGAAATCCATCAATGTAATCCACTATATAAACAACCTCAAAAATGAAAATGACATGATCATTTCATTAGATGCTGAGAAAGCATTTGACAAAATTCAACACCAGTTCATGATAAAAGTCCAGGAAATATCAGGAATTCAAGGCCCATACCTAAACATAGTAAAAGCAGTATACATCAAACCAATAGCTACCATTAAACTAAATGGAGAGAAACTTGAAGCAATCTCACTAAAATCAGGGACTAAACAAGGCTGCCCACTCTCTCCCTACTTATTCAATATAGTACTCGATGTCCTAGCCAGAGCAATCAGACAATGAAAGGTGGTCAAAGGAAAACAAATTCTAAAGGAAGAAGTCAAAATATCACTCTTTGCAGATGAAGTGATAGTATACTTAAGTGACCCCAAAAGTTTCACCAGAGAACTACTAAGCCTGATGAACAATTTCAGCAATGTGGTTGGGTACACAATTAACACAAACAAATCAGTAGCCTTCTCTACTCAAAGGATAAACAGGTTGAGAAAGAAATCAGGGAAATAACAACTTTTACAATCGTGCCATATTCATTGCAGCCTTATTTATCCTAGCCAGAAGCCGGAAAGAACCCAGATGTCCTTCAACAGAGGAATAGATAAAGAAAATGTTGTACATATACACAATGGAGTACTATTCAACAATAACTTCATGAAACTCATAAGCAAATGGATGACCTAGAAACTATCATCCTAAGTGGGATACCCCGATCCCTAAAATATACACATGGTATGCATTCAGTAATAAGTGGATATTAGTCAAGGTGCTCGAATTATCCAAGATATGGTCCACTGACCACATGAAGCTCAAGAAGAAGGATGACCAAAGTACTGATGCTTCAGTTCTTTTTAGAAAGGGAAACAATAATATTCATAGGATTAAAGATAGAGACAAATTTGGAGCAGAAACTGAAAGGAAGGCCATCCAGAGACAGCCACACCTGGGGATCCAGTTTGTATACATACAGCCACCAAATCTAGACATTATTTCTGACTCCAAGAAGTGCAGGCTGACAGGCATCTGATATAGTTGTCCCTGAGAGGCTCTGCCAGAGCATGACAAGTACAGAGGTGGATGCTTACAGCCAACCATTGAATTGAGAACGGGATCCCCATTGGAGGAGTTAGATTAAGGATTGAATGAGCTGAAGGGGTTTTCAACCACTCAAGAACAAAAATACCAACTAACCATAGCTCCCAGGTACTTAACCACCAACCAAAAAATACACATGGACAGACCCATGGCTCCAGCTGCGTATGTAGCAGAGGATGGCCTTGTTGGGCACCAGTGGAAGGAGAGGCCCTTGGGCCTGGAAAGTTTGGACCCCCAGTGTAGGGGAATGTTGGGGGAGGGGAAGTGGACTGGTTCTAGAGGGGGAACACCCTTATAGAAGAAGAGGGAGGGGGATGTGATGGGGGGTACTTATGTCCAGGAAACCAGGAAAGGGAATAGTATTTGAAGTGTGAATTAACAAATATCCAATAAAAGAAAACAATCATGGAAGCATGTAACCCTTATACAAACAAATGAGCAAACAGACAAACAAAAATGTTTCTTGAAAGAAACTGGACTTATAATGAGGAATGCTGCAAAAAATAAATCAGATTCCCTCAGGTTCATTAGTTAATTCTGTAAAAAAAAGTATGACATAATTGCTATCAATACCTCAAATGTCCCTTAAGATAATACAAGTTAGACTTTCTAATTAATTTTGCTGTCATTATTTCTCAAATATTAAAACAATTGAATATTACAGTAGAAAACACACAGAATTTTAATTCTCGCAGTTATCAAAAATCAGAAAAAAAGGCCAAATTGAGAGCAGATTTGATATTTTCTGAAGTTTTCCTTCCTAGTTGATGATGAATTTTAGCATTGTGGAAAAGCAACAAGATCTCTTAGTCTGTCTTACAATAATATAATTCCCAGTTATATTTTGTTTTCGTGAAAATATCTCCACAATGACTCTACTTATTAATCTCAAAAAATTAATTAATTTTTAAACATGACTAGTTGTAGGGGAGTGATGATTTAAATCATAATAGGTAATTAATAGCATATTAATAAACAATGAAAAGGAAGAGAAAATATTAAGAAAGCAGGATAAAGTGTAGACTTCATCAGACACAAACACATATAGACTTACTCTTGTGATATATCTATTACTTTCTATCATTTTTAAAGATGCCTCACTTTGAGAACTGTGCCTACATTTACTACATTTCCCTGTAATTGATGTTAATTTTTAAACTCTTCCTCACTGAATCTTATACCCATATTTCAAATTCTTAGGGAGTAGCATCCAAAAACTAGACAAATACTTTCATGTTTATGTTTTCTCTTATCTGAGAAGTGCTAAGGAAAAAAAGGACAGAGACAGTGAGAGACACAGAAGCTCCAGACAGTGATTTGAAATTTCAAAGTAATGCATTAAAAAACATGAACAGGGTACAGGTGTTTATTAGTAAGTATAAAACAATTTCATTAAGAAACAAAGAAAATACATCCATTTTTGTTGCTTTCAGGTCAAAGGGAACAAAGAAAGTACATTGTTGCCTATTTGAGTGAGTTTGTGTATAATAGAATATACTTATAATTCAAATGGATTTTATGTTTATGTATTTAACTACACAGTTGGAGTTTTACAATTTATTGAATTTTTGTCCACTTTCTTCACATTCAATGAAATGATCTGTCCCAGAATACATGCAGATTCTCATTTTGGAAAAAAAAATCATGATGTTAGCCTACATTAATTGCTTCTTTTTAAAGGGAAAGCAGGCAATCTCTCTTTTTTTTTTTTTTTTTTTTTTGGTTCTTTTTTTCGGAGCTGGGGACCGAACCCAGGGCCTTGCGCTTCCTAGGCAAGCGCTCTACCACTGAGCTAAATCCCCAACCCGCAATCTCTCTTGATAGAAGTAGTTTTTATGACCTTTGGGAACAAGTGGTAAGAGAATGAACTCTAATATGTGTCAGGGATTATTTTACTAAAGTGTTAAATTATATGCTTTTCGGAACTTGGAAACTATATTCAATACTAAATCTCATTATAAGTATTAGGATCCCCTTGGCAATGTGGCAAAAACTGTGACCCCCCCCAAGGTATAGAGAGAAGTTGACAGGAAGTAAAAATGAATAGAATCAGCATTCTTTTCTCCTCATGCAGAGAAACTTTAATTGACCCTGGGCTAGTGGCTATCTTTGAAGTTGTGATACTTGACTCATGATTATTTTTTAGCCCTAACATTTCTGCTCTTCTCATTACCATGTATTTGTGTTTGTCTCAACATGGTAAAGTTGTCATTTTGGTAAAGTTTCATTCTGTTTCCTTGCAGGGGAAGCATTCAATTTTCCACATTTATCTTTTATTAAGTCAGATGTACTCTTATCATTTTTATTCTAGTAGAATAATGAACAGGCTGAGGTAAATTAAAATTGCATTTGATTTAATGTATGAGAAAGAGACTAGAAATGAAACATTAAATTTGTTGGATGGTGGAACTATTATCAGATTTTTACCCGATTACAATCAATACGTTACTATTTCAACACACTAAATGGTTAGAATAAATTTCTACATGAAAACCTATAGTATGTCACAAATAGTAGAAATATGACAGTTAAATGTTATAATTTTCATTTGACTACTAATAAAACTGAGACTTCAAAGATCAAGTAAAATTTCTAGATTACAAAGTTTATTGTTTAGTCCTGAATCCTTAGCCAGATTTTAGTTTTTACAAAACAAAGCAAAACAAAATCTCCTCATGTTCTTAATATCACAAATATCAACTTTTATTATCCATTCTGCAGTGTCTTCCAGCATGACCAGTCATTCAGTAGCATTATATCTGAGGAAATATGATGTCTCTCTAAGTTTTTATGTCATCGCAAGATAAGCTATGGTTTTATAACAGAAAAAAAAAAAAAAACCACAATTCAGAAAATGTCTCAATGAGGGCACTTTCTTAGTTAGTGATTAATAGGGGAAAGCTTGGCTCATTGTTGGGGGTGCCATCCCTGGGCTACTCAGTATGTGATGTAAGAAAGACTGAACAAGCCATGATGAGCAAGTCAGAAAGCAGCAGCCCTCCATGTCCTCTCCACTGTCTCTTGTAGTGCTTGAGTTCCTTTCCTGACTTCCTTGATGATAAACCCTAATGTGGAAGAGAAAGCCAAATAAACACTTCCCTTTCCCAACATCTGTTTGGCCATGTTACCCTGATTAAGCCAACTGTCCTGAATAAAATGGGAAATGTTTTTATCAAATACCTGGATAAGACAGTACAAACTCATTACATACCACAAATGTTATAGAGTAGAATTCGTAGTTTTGGTTTTAATGAGAACTAGTGGTCTGTTAAGTTATTACGGATTCCAAATTTTTCTTCTTTTTTAGATACTATTTTATTTCCTATGACCTCAATAATGATTGTGTCTCTGTCTCTGTCTCTGTCTCTGTCTCTGTCTCTGTCTCTGTCTCTGTCTCTGTCTCTCTCTCTCTCTCTCTCTCTTTCTCTCCTTTTCCTGGCACATGCATACTCATAAGCCTTCCCTGGAAAGTAAAAGGAATTTGGATTTGATTTTTCCTTTTGAAGTTGTTTTCATTGGTTTGTGTTGTGCTTACGTGTAAATCAAAATGTTTTTATTAAAATTAATGAAGGATGAGGTTCAAAGGGGGCCTGTGACAAAAAAAAAGAGAGAGAGAGACTTAGGTACTTGTTAATAATGATGATTTTTGAACAGAACTAAATCATGGAACTTTTTTTCAGCCAAATAGAGGATGTGTGTTTTCAGAGCAAAAAGTTCCCAATGAATTCAGGTTTTCCTTGAATTAGAAAAACACTAGTTAATATATTTAAACTACACACACACACACACACACACACACACACACACACACACACGCACAGAGAGAGAGAGAGAGAGAGAGAGAGAGAGAGAGACTATAAATTGTATTGATATTGCTTTGCATATAAATATTGTGGAACTGAACTCAAGAGGAGACTATGCACTTGATGTTCTTAGTATTTAAAAACATACAAATTAGTGTAATAAAATGGATAAACAAGCCATTGAAAAATATATGTTTGTTTTGCATTCAGAATTTGAGTTCTAGAGAATTGACCACTGACCAGCATTTCTCCTGTAGACACTTCTGTCTTCATTGGACAGGGTGAAGTTCCTCACAGAATGATGAGGATAGAGGAGTCTACTGAGTCCACCCTTCACCTTTCAGCTCTAGACACACCTATTGTCCTCAGGTGTTGTCTGATATGTTTGTATGTGTCTGTGTAACTACAGTGCCCGAGAAGGCCAGAAGAGGTAATCTCCTTCCCAGGAATTATGTGTGGATGTAAGCTGCCCAAAGTGTATTTTATGGTCCTAATTTAGATCACCTGGAAAATGAACAAGCATTATTAACTGCAAAACTATGTAGTGTATTGTACCACATATACTTTAGTCATTCATAGGCTGAAGAACATTTCACTTCTTTCTACTTCCTTGTTATTTGGAATAGAGCAGCAAGAATATGGCTGAACAACTCTATGTTGCATAAAATATTGAATCCAATGGACCTAGGAGTGGTATATCTGGGCCATATATTAGATTTCTTTTTAGAGTTTTTGGAGAACTGTTCACAATGATTTTTGTAGTGGTTGCACAAGTTTACAATTCCACCAAAATGAATGAGGCTTCCTTTTAACCTCCCAAATACATTCAATCATTTCTTGTCAATTATTCAGTCATAGCTTGCCATTCTGACCGGTATAATATGAATTCTTAAAGTTGTATTAATCCGAATTTTTCTAATTAGTAGTAACACTGATTACTTTTTATATTTTTAGCCAAAGTAAAATAGTTTAAAATGTCCCTATGTATTTATATGGTATGTGCATTATCAATTTTCAAATGGTGTGTCTTTTCATGTTTCTACTATTTTAAACAATAGACTGTGTGTGTGTGTGTGTGTGTGTGTGTGTGTGTGTGTGTGTGTGACAGACAACCTACACACCTGTATATACGTTGTGTTTCTGGTGACCTACAAAATTGCCCAGTGCAAATACACAAAGACAACCTACTATATTTTCTCTATCAATTTTATAAATTTAGCTGTCATATTTAGGTGGAGTATTCATTTTTCAGTTAACTTTACATGTGTATTGTGTTTATTGTTTGTTCTACATATGAATATAAACATTCTAGAATTATGAAAATATTTTATTGATTCTTGAAGAAAATTAAATCTTATGAAACACCTACTGCCCACATATGTAGAAATCTATTTCCAAATAGCCAATTATGTGTTATTGGTTAATGTTCCTGTCTTTATGCCACTGTCTCACCATCTTTAAGGTATAGATAGCTGTGAAATAGGAAGTATAAATTACTGGACATTTTTCTTCTTTTATATAATAAATTTAGTCATTCAATGGCATTTACAGAAAATTTTTAGTTTAAGTGGGCATAGTTTTATAAAAATACCTAAAGCTATTTTAAATGATGTTATTGTATTGGGCCAGTATAGGAATTCAACATTACTATAAGTATGAAGCACCTACTTTACAAAATAGAATGTATTATACATATTAATGTTTTTTACTCAATTTAGTATGTTTTAAAATATTATTCCATATGTTTTTGCACTTTTTTTATTAAATTTACACACACATATTTGTAAATTTGTAATGCTTTGGCAGATGCTGGTTTATTTTCTACTTCTCTATTGACATATTTACAAATATAGAATTTTTGTTTCTGAAATATGAATAATGTGACTATTACTGATACAAATTTTATTTTACTTCTCAGTTTCTTTGGCTGTTCTTTGGGAAGTTTCCAAAAAATCCATCATGTCATCTCACAAGCTTCTAAAGCTTAGCTTACTTTTACTGTTTTATTCTTCTTTGATAGTTCTTAGTGCTAGGCCTTGACTTTCCTTAATCCTTTACCAGCATGGTTCCATTTCAATTATTTCCTTTTAGATGATCCATCTGATTATTTATATTTTTCAAGGATTGATCATTGATTTGTTACTCTTAACATCTTATTTTTTGACTGGACTCAGACTGAAAGGTACAGGATGTCAGTGAGGACAGCCAAATTCTCTCTTCACAATCTGTTCAGAGCGATTTTCTTTAGCTTCTTATGGCATATTGTGCAGCCTCAACCTCTTTCTTTTTCTAGCTTTTAAAATAAGTTTATTTATTGAAAATATTTTTATGTGCTATATTCTGATCATAGTTTCTTCTCCACATTCTTCCTGTCTCTGCAGTCATCCAATCCCATGCTTTCTTAAGAAATAGAAAAAGACAATAATGTAAAAAGACAAAGAAGCATAAGAAACATACATGCACAAAGAGTCATACATAAAATATAGAATTCATAAAAATACAAAATTTGAAACTAGAATACACAATAAAAACTTGTAAGGAAAAAACACGCCCAAAGAAAACAAGATGAGACAAAACATATCAGTACATTTCTTTTTCTGTTAACTTTCTACTGCTGGGTATGCGGCCTATGCTTAAGTGTGTTTTATATACCCTGCAAGACTCCACTGTAGAAAACTACTTTTTATTCTCTGTAAGCCATCATCAATTGGAGATAACTTCTTCTTTAGTGATGGGAATTCATATCCACTATGCCATCTTGGATCTCATTTAGCTTGGACCTATGAAGGTTCAATGCATCTTGACACAGTCTATTTGAGTTCACATGTGTGCTAGTCCTGTTATGCCTAGGAAATACCGTGTCCTTGG
Organism: Rattus norvegicus; assembly: GCF_021556685.1. Taxonomy (NCBI): domain Eukaryota; kingdom Metazoa; phylum Chordata; class Mammalia; order Rodentia; family Muridae; genus Rattus; species Rattus norvegicus. The sequence continues at coordinate 88,589,080 of NC_141554.1, forward strand.
TGTCATCCATACCCTCCAGCTCTTACAAGTTGGAAAAGGGTTGATAAAGATATCTCAATTATTACTTAGTGGTTTCAGTCTCAATACATTTTCTAGTTGTCAGTCTGTGCTAGTTCCTATTCCCTGCAGTAGAAATCTTCTCTGAAAATGACTGAGTGAGACACTGATCTATGAGTATTAGAGAATATTATTAGAAGTCATGCCATCACCAGATCCCTTTAGCAGAACAAAAGTATTTTGTATGCAGCTGCTCGGCCTGAATCATAGTGTTCTTTGCCATACAGACACTTTTCAGTTTCATTAGGTCCCATTTATTAGTTGCTGTTCTTAGTTCTATGCTATCAGTGTTCTGTTCAAAAAAACTCTTTGTATGCAGACTATTTCAAGGCAGTTCCCTTTTCTTCTATCAGGTACATGTATCCAGTCTTATTTGTCGGTGTTTATGTGAAAATCATGAGATTCTTATCACCACAGCTCTGTTATACAAAATCTTCTTACCTTGTTTGTTAATGTTTTTTATTACAGCATACAGCGTATTGTCAAATATCATATTCTATTCATAATGACTTATGTGCATTGGTGTTTTGTCTGCATGTTTGTCTGTGATGATGTAAGATCCCCTGAGCTACAGTAAGGACAGTTATGAGATGTCATGTGGGTGCTGGGAATTGAATCAAGGCCCTTTGGAAAAGCAGCCAGTGATAATAGCCACTGAGACAACTCTTTAACCCCAAATATGACATCTTTAAGAGAGATTGAAAAGATTTCAGTTTCTGCTAATTTTTTGAATCCCCACCACTGAGCCATAGTAGTATGTATAATTGCAGGAATATTCTGTTTTCATTTTTTTCTTTTGACAATGACTAAGTTGAGAACTCTCTGATTGGCATCTACAATACATCAGGAACAGACTTGCTCTTCCTCTCTCCAGTACTCTTTGGTCTTTAACATGAATGATACTTATTCAACAGTAGATGTACTCTCTATGTATGAAGATGACTTGCTTCACAAAGAACCCTTGTTTGTCTCTTTCTACAGAGATTCAGACTGCAAGATCCCTTTACTCTTCACTCAGAGCCTCAGCAGCTACTTCTGTGACCACTTTCTTCTCTTAGTATGAAGCTTGCCTTCATCATGAACTTCAATGTGTTTCCAGACAGTGGCTGGAAAGGAGACATGGAACTTCATCTTTACACAACTAACCCATGTAGGAGGTACCAGTGAAAAGAGACAAGTGATTATTTTATATTCACTGTTCCTTTTGGCTTTGTGATAAAGTTTGCCTGTGGATTTTGTAACATGAAATGTTTCAATAGTATCTCTCTTAGTATCCTTGTATGCTTACTCTATCATCTTTTCTTTCCACATTTTTATTTGTTTGAATAATTATTTAATATTTATTAGAAATAATATTCAGTACTAATCACATTTTCTTCCTTTCACTATGAATAATGAGTGAGTTTACTTTTAAATCTGTTCATTGTAAAATATCATAGTATTATGTGTTACATTTTGCTGTACCATTTCACCTTATTCTGTTCTATTGTTACCTTAGTTGTAATCAGTTCTCTTTCTGATTTATTTTGGTTTAAGAGTAGATCTTAGTATAAAACTACATTAGCCACAGTACCAAGCTTTTTCTTTTTCTTTTTTTTTTTTCGGAGCTGAGGACTGAACGCAGGGCCTTGCACTTGCTAGGCAAGCACTCTACCACTGAGCTAAATCCCAAACCCCAGTACCAAGCTTATTAATCTTTTTGAAGTCCCTATCTGCCGCCTATATCATTTGTGTTCATTGTAGCAAGCAAACAATTTGTAGTCCCTTAAGATTGCCAAGATACTTTTAATGTATGTTTTGTTCTGATTTTTTATATTATCTGAAACTTAAACCCATTTGTGATTTAGAATTTAGGAGTGCTCTAAGATATCCCATATAGATTCTCTAACAGTTTTATGTATACTAAGAATTTAATAATTCTTGAGCACTTAAACTCTGAACTTTGGAATTTTAATGGAATTATATCCTTGACCTTTGAATTTTATCTCCAAGAACTATAAATGTTTTTATTGGATATTTTTTAGTTTGAATTTCAAATGTTATACCCTTTCCAGTTTGCTGGCCATAAGTCCCCTATCCCATCACATCCCCCATCTTCTATGAGGGTGCTCACCCTCCTCATTCAACCCCCCTCCAGCTTCCCTGCCCTGACATTCACCTGCACTGGGGCATCTTGCCTTGGCAGGACCAAGGGCTTCTCCTCCAATTGGTGCCAAGCATGGTCATCCTGTGCTACATATGCAGCTGGAGCGATGGGTCTGTCCATGTGTACTCTTTAGATGATGGTTTAGTCCCTGGGTGCTCTGATTTGTTGATATTGTTGCTCTTATGGGATGGGAAACCGGTTCAGCTTCCTCAATCCTTTTTCTAACTCCTCCCATGGGAACCTTGTTCTTAGTTCAATGTTTTGCTGCTAGCATTCGCCAGTATTTGTCATGCTCTGGTTGAGCCTCCCAGGCTCCTGTTAGGATACATTTCTTAGCTTTATCAATATTGTCTAGGTTTGATAGCTGTATACATTGGGGCTGGATCCCCAGGTGGGGCAAGCTCTGAATTGCCATTCCTTCAGCCTCTGCTCCAAAATTTATCTGCATATTTACTTCTATGAATATTTTTAATCCCCCCTTTTAAAAAGATCTGAAGCATCTACATTTTGGTCATCCTTCATCTTGAGCTTCATGTGGTTTGTGGATCATATCTTGGGTAACTTGAGTTTTTGGGCTAATATACATTTCTGAGTAAGTGCATACCATGTGTGTCTATGTGTGTGTGTGTGTGTGTGTGTGTGTGTGTGTGTGTGTGTGTGTGTGTGACTGGGTTACCTCACTCAGGATGATTTTTTCTAGTTTCATTCATTTGCCTCAGAATTTCATGAAGTCATTGCTTTTGATAGCTGAGTAGTATTCCATTGTGTAGATGTACCAAATTTTCTGTATCCATTCCTCTGTTGAAGGACATCTGTGTTGTTTCCAGCTTATATCTATTATAAATAAGACTGCTATGAACATGGTGGAGCATGTGTCTTTGTTATATGTTGGAGCATCTTTTGTGTACATGCCCAAGAGAGGTATAGCTGGGCCCTCAGGTAGTGCAATGTCCAATTTTCTGAGGAACTTCCAGACTACTTTCCAGAATGGTTGGACCAGTCTGCAATCCCACCAACAATGGAGGAGTGTTCCTCTTTCTCTTTCTCCCCATCCTTGCCAACATTTCTTATCACCTGAGTTTTTGATCTTAGTCATTCTGACTAATGTGAAGTGGAAGCTCAGGGTAGTTTTGATTTTATTTCTCTGAAAACTAAGGATGTTGAACATTTCTTTAGGTTCTTCTCAGCCATTTGATATTCCTCAGCTGAAAATTCATTGTTATCGCTGTACTCTATTTTTTCTACTTACTTTTTTTTTATTAACTTGAGTATTTCTTATTTACATTTCGAACATTGTTCCCTTTCCCGGTTTCCAGGCAAACATCCCCCTAATCCCCCCCTTCCCTTCTTGTTCTTTTTTTTTTATTAACTTGAGTATTTCTTATTTACATTTCCAGTATTATTCCCTTGCCCGGTTTCCGGGCAAACATCCCCCTAATCCCTCCCCCTCTCCTTCCTTATGGGTGTTCCCCTCTCCATCCTCCCCACATTGCCGCCCTCCCCCTAACAATCTAGTTCACTGGGGGTTCAGTCTTAGCAGGACCCAGGGCTTCCCCTTCCACTGGTGCTCTTACTAGGATATTCATTGCTTCCTATGAGGTCAGAGTCCAGGGTCAGTCCATGTACAGTCTTTAGGTAGTGGCTTAGTTCCTGGAAACTCTAGTTGCTTGGCATTGTTGTACACGAGCCCCTTCAAGCTCTTCCAGTTCTTTCTCTGATTCCTTCAATGGTAGTCCTGTTCTCAGTTCAATGGTTTACTGCTGGCATTCACTCTGTATTTGCTGTATTCTGGCTGTGTCTCTCGGCAGAGATCTACATCTGGCTCCTGTCGGCCTGCACTTCTTTGCTTCATCCATCTTGTCTAATTGGATGGCTGTATATGCATGGGCCACATGTGGGGCAGGCTCTGAATGGGTGTTCCTTCTGTGTCTGTTTTAATCCTTGCCTCTCTATTCCCTGCCAAGGGTATTCTTGTTCCCCCTTTTAAAGAAGGAGTGAAGCATTCACATTTTGATCATCCATCTTGAGTTTCATGTGTTCTAGGCCACTAGGGTATTCAAGCATTTGGGCTAATAGCCACTTATCAATGAGTGCATACCATGTGTGTTTTTCTGTGATTGGGTTACCTCACTCAGGATGATATTTTCCAGTTCCAACCATTTGTCTATGAATTTCATAAAGTTATTGTTTTTGATAGCTGAGTAATATTCCATTGTGTAGATGTACCACATTTTCTGTATCCATTCCTCTGTTGATGGGCATCTGGGTTTTTTCAAGCTTCTGGCTATTATAAATAAGGCTGCTATGAACATAGTGGAGCACGTGTCTTTTTTATATGTTGGGGCATCTTTTGGGTATATGCCCAAGAGAGGTATACCTGGATCCTCAGGTAGTTCAATGTCCAATTTTCTGAGGAACCTCCAGACTGATTTCCAGAATGGTTTTACCAGTCTGCAATCCCACCAACAATGTAGGAGTGTTCCTCTTTCTCCACATCCTCACCAGCATTTGTTGTCACCTGAGTTTTTGATCTTAGCCATTCTCACTGGTGTGAGGTGAAATCTCAGGGTTGTTTTGATTTGCATTTCCCTTATGACTAAAGGTGTTGAACATTCCTGTAGGTGTTAGCCATTCGGCGTTCCTCAGCTGTGAATTCTTTGTTTAGTTCTGAACCCCATTTTTTAATAGGGTTATTTGTCTCCCTGCGGTCTAACATCTTGAGTTCTTTGTATATTTTGGATATAAGCCCTCTATCTGTTGTAGGATTGGTAAAGATCCCATTTGTTGATTCTTGATCTTAGAGCAAAAGCCATTGGTGTTTTGTTCAGGAAATTTTTTCCAGTGCCCATGTGTTGGAGATGCTGCCATAGTTTTTTTTTTTTTTTTCTATTAGTTTGAGTGTATCTGGTTTGATGTGGAGGTCCTTGATCCACTTGGACTTAAGCTTTGTACAGGGTGATAAGCATGGATCGATTTGCATTCTTCTACATGTTGACCTCCAGTTGAACCAGCACCATTTGCTGAAAATGCTATCTTTTTTCCTTTGAATGGTTTTGGCTCCTTTGTCAAAAATCAAGTGCCCATAGGATCTGTACTCCATTTTTAATAGGGTTATTTTACTCTCTGGAGTCTAAATTCTTCAGTTCTTTGTATATATTGGATATTGAGAAGGACATAAACAACTCCCTTTAAAAAATGCAGAACAACACAGGTACAGAAGTAGAAGCTCTTAAAGGGGAAACACAAAAATCTCTTAAAAGAATTACAGGAAAACAACCGAACAGGTGAATGAATCCAACAAAACCATCCAGGGTTTAATAATAGAAATAGAAACAATAAAGGAATTACAAAGGGAGACAATCCTGGAAATAGAAAACCTAGGAAAGAAATCAGGAGTCATAGATGCAAGCATCACCAAAAGAATACAAGAGATAGAATAGAGAATTTCTGGGGCAGAAGACACCATAGAAAACATTGACACAATTGTCAAAAAACATAACTTTTAACAGTTTCTATCCAGCATGCATAGACAATAATAACGTTCCTGTTATTTTATTTTATTTTCTTAGGCTCTAATTTTTTGAAGTCTGATATTTAATATTTGATGAGTATTTGCCAATGGATGCTGTCCAATTTTGTAATTATTAATAGTAGAAAGGATTACTTTGTTCCTGTCATGCTACCGTGAACAGAATAATAAGTCTCTGCTCAGCTATGGAATGAATTCTTATGTCATAAAACATAGTTAACAAAAGACTGCCAAATCAATATATACAAAATCTGAGAATCTATAAACATAGATAAAACATTGATTAAATTTATAACCAGAGTGCTGTGTTTTTCATATTTTTTGTGAGAGTCATTAAGATACATTATTTCATTTAGCCAAGAGAAACATGGTCCAAATAAAACATGGACCAAAATTTTATAGTTAATGGAAGATTCAGACTACTCTAGACTACTCTATTTCTGTCAAAATTCTTTAAGGTGATATTATATATATATATATATATATATGTGTGTGTGTGTGTGTATACATATATATATATATACATATATATATATATATATATGAGAGAGAGAGAGAGAGAGAGAGAGAGAGAGAGAGAGAGAAACTATCCTCAAGATTTCAAGATTAGATTTCTATGCTAAAATATGGAGGATGCATAGTTTAATGACCTAAGGTTTTATTTGTCAATAATTAAATCCATTTTAAGTTATGGAAAAATTGATTATGAAAAAGGTGCTAAACCATGCTCTATCTGTGAACCTATATTTGTCCTACCTATAATTCAATTTTGAATTGGAACTGGTTTGGGCATATTTGCCAGATTGTCCTTGAACTTTCCACATTCTCTATCAGACCTTGAACTTGTAATCTTTCTGTTTTGGCCTCTCAGTTCCTGATAGTAAATGGTTATAACACAAAGTGTAACTGGATAGACTGATTTTGTACCATTTAGAAAAGGAAAGAAAGAAATTCTCTGTTGGTAAAAGACGGTATGACTTAAAGTATGTATTCTCCTGACCATTTGAGATCAAGAATTTTACTTTCCTGTATTCTTAGGTTAGCACTAATTAAATAGAATATTATTTATTATAGTAAAGATATTTTGAACAATTTGCTTTGTTTTTATCAAATTTTTAACTTTGTAATAATGTAATATCTACTAAGTTTCTGTACCATTAAAAGAAATAAAAAATATAAATGACAGAAAATTTACAAGCTTCTAATATATTAGTTAATGAACAACATATGTCATGTTGTTTGCTACCTTGAAAGCAAAACATAATTTTATCCTGGGTTCTATTAACTTTTAATTTTATTAAGGAATAAAGAATGGTTAACATTTATACTTTCAAATGAAATATTTGGGAGTCTAGAATATAGTTCTTTTCTGGGCATTTGTAAGTAATCAACAAAGAGAAAATATGGATGCATTTAAATTCTGTGCAACTCTACTTAATATAACATTTAATCTGCTGACATTTAAAAATATTTATAATCTGTAATTTTAAGATTAATTATGAGGTCATGCATGTCAGAAATATATTATTATTGGAAATGAGCCATCTTGTAGATGCTGCTATAGACTAATCATTTTCTGTGCCAATCTGTGCCAATTAAAATGGCTATCGATATGATGTAGAAATCTTGTAGATATAAATGTCAGTTTTCTCCACCTGCTTAAAACTGTGATAAATATTTCCAAAATGGTGAATAAAATTCAAAGATATCAGTGAGTTATATTCATTAACATATGGAAGGAAGCATCTTACTTTTACCATAGCAGGGTTATAAAGCTTTGTTGTACATCAAATATTTTCTTGTTCCTGAATTTTATTGGTAATTATATTAAAAGACATACCTGATGTTTAAATAATAGTCAGCCTTGTACAACAATAGTGATTAGCTTTGCTACTTTAATATCTTTTTCAAAATAATCATAGTTGAACACCATTGTTTATAACAGTTTTGGACATAATATGTAAATTTAGAATAGTTTGAATATGGGTTGTGCTTAAAGAAGTATGGAATAAGAAATCTCTTCCAGAGCTTGAAGGGGCTCGAGACCCCATATGTACAACAATGCCAAGCAACCAGAGCTTCCAGGGACTAAGCCACTACCCAAAGTATACATGGACTGACCCTGGACACTGACCTCATAGGTAGCAATGAATATCCTAGTAAGAGCACCAGTGGAAGGGGAAGCCCTGGGTCCTGCTAAGACTGAACCCCCAGTGAACTAGACTGTTGGGGGGAGGGCGGCAATGGGGGGAGGGTGGGGAGGGGAACACCCATAAGGAAGGGGAGGGGGAGGGGGATGTTTGCCCGGAAACCGGGAAAGGGAATAACACACGAAATGTATATAAGAAATACTCAAATTAATAATAATAATAATAATAATAATAATAATAATAATAATAATAATAATAATAAAAAGAATTCTCTTCCACTCACAAAGTTAGACTGCAGGGACACAAATAAACCTATTAAAAAAGGGGTTCAGATCTAAACAAAGAATTCACAGCTGAGGAATAATGAATGGCTGAGAAACACCTAAAGAAATGTTCAACATCTTTAGTCATAAGGGAAATGCAAATCAAAACAAACCTGAGATTTCACCTCACAACAGGGAGAATGACTAAGATCAAAAACTCAGGTGACAGCAGATGCTGGGGAGGGTGTGGAGAAAGAAGAACACTCCTCCATTGTTGGTGGGATTGCAGACTGGTACAACCATTCTGGAAATCAGGCTGGAGGTTCCTCAGAAAATTGGACATTGCACTACCTGAGGACCCAGCTATACCTCTCTTGGGCATATACCCAAAAGATACCCCAACATATAACAAAGACATATGCTCCACTATGTTCATAACAGCCTTATTTATAATAGCCAGAAGCTGGAAAGAACCCAGATGCCCATCAACAGAGGAATGGATACAGAAAATGTGGTACATCTACACAATGGAATATTACTCAGCTTTCAAAAACAATGACTTTATAAAATCCATAGGCAAATGGATGGAACTGGAAAATATCATCCTGAGTGAGGTAACCCAATCACAGAAAAACACACATGGTATGCATTAGCCCAAATGCTTGAATTACCCTAGATGCACAGAACACATGAAACTCAAGAAGGATGACCAAAATGTGAATGCTTCACTCCTTCTTTAAAATGGGGAACAAGAATACCCTTGGCAGTGAATAGGGAGGCAAAATTTAGAACAGAGGTAGAAGGAACACCCATTCAGAGCCTGCCCCACATGTGGCCCATACATATACAGCCACCAAACTAGATAAAATGGATGAAGCAAAGAAGTGCAGGCCGACAGGAACTAGATGTAGATCTCTCCTGAGAGATACACGGAGAATACAGCAAACACATAGGCGGATGCCATCAGCAAACCACTGAACTGCGAACGGGACCCTGTTGAATGAATCAGAGAAAGGACTAGAAGAGCTTGAAGGGGCTCGAGACCCCATATGAACAACAATGCCAACCAAGGGGCTCGAGACCCCATATGAACAACAATATCAACCAACCAGAGCTTCCAGGGACTAAGCCACTACCCAAAGACTATGCATAGGCTGACCCTGGACTCTGACCTCATAGGTAGCAATGAATATCCTAGTAAGAGCACCAGTGGAAGGGGAGCCCTTGGTCCTGCCAAGACTGAACTCCTAGTGAACGTGATTGTTGGGGGGAGGGTGGTAATAGGAGGAGGATGGGGTGGGAACAACCATATAGAAGGGGAGGGGAAGGGTTTAGGGGGACGTTGGCCCAGAAACCAGGAAGGGGAATAACAATCGAAATGTAGATAAGAAATACTCAAGTTAATAAAGATTTAAAAAAAAAGATGTAGAACTCTAAGCTCTTTCTACAGCACTATGTTTGCCTGGATGCTGCCAGGCTTCCCACTTTGATGATAGCAGACCCAATCTCTAAACCTGTAAATCAGTCCTAAATAAATGTTGTCCTGTATAAGAAAAAAAAAAGACTCTCCCCTGTGTTTCCTTTGAGCAGTTTTAGAATTTCAGCTCTACCATTAAGTGTCTTTGCTCTATTTTGAATTGATTTCTAGCCACTGTGAGAGATATGGATTTACTTTTATCCTTCAATATGTGGGAGTCTAGTTTGCCCACACCACTTATTGAAGAAGCTGTGTTTTTCCAAATATATATTTCTTATCCATATTTGTCAAAATTAGGTGTCTCTATCTATCTGAGCCTATTTCATAATACTCTTCCACTTTTTTCCACTCTAGACATCTTTTAATTTTATGTTAGTTTTATTCATTTATCTCTTTACCTTTTATCTTAGACTTACTATCTTTTGAGTCTGCTGTCAATAGGATCCTCTCCCTAACCTAGATTTCTTTTACATAAAATTTTTATTATTGGGTAGAAAGGTTATTAATACATTTCCATTAATATATAAACATCCTACCTTACACAAAGTATTTCTCATATCTGATCTCTGTGGTCCTTTAATTATAGGCTCCAGTTATTAAAAAACGGAGATAATTTAATTTGTTTTCCATTCTTTATAGAATTGATTTCTTTCTCTTACAATATTGATATAATAATGATATTTAACACTGTATTAAATAAGATTTCAGAATGTGAAAAAAACAGACAAACAAACAAACAAGAAATCTCTTCCAATATTTTTGCTCTGGTTGCAAAATTTGAGACAAAGCAAATAAGATACACTTAGATGATTTTCAACTTTTCATGCATTAGTATCACCTAGATTGTTTTTTAAAGCACAGTTGTTCAACTTCACACCTAGAGTCCATTAATGAATATAGAGCCAGGTTATTGTGGTTGTAACTCATTTTCAGACAATACTTATGATGTTCATGTCAAGATTCCAGTATTCTATGCTTTTGAACATTTAAAGGGAGATCCTGTTACCTTGTGCCATATTAAATGTTATATAAAGAAACTGAAAAACTGAAAGTTAGTGTAAGAATACATCTTATTGGAATTTTTATGACCTTTGATATATCACTCATTTATTGGTTGTGACTTTAAATTCATAAGAACAAAAAAATATATTGAATTTTATCTGAGTAAAAGCAATTTCACTGATTGAAGTTTTTTGAAACACACGGAAAGACTTATGATTAAATAACACTTTTCAAATTTCATACAGTATATTAATATGTAAATTAAAATCCCAACTAATGAAAACCATGGTTAACTAGAAGTAATACTCACTGATACATTTATTTAGTAGTTTTAAGACAGAAAACAGAGAAGACTTCCAGTTTCCATCTGTGCCTGGGAGCTGACCCTGTGCCACAGCCCTCTGCACTCCAGTCATGCCCAAAGAAAACTTGTCCCCAAGTAATATTGACACACCCAATTTCACAGATGAGACCACCACTGTAGCCCCAAAATTGCCCAAGGCCAAGTAGACTCAAGAACCTGAGCACAGACAGGAATAGTATCCTTCCAGTTTCCATCTGCAGCCTGGAGCTGAAACTGTGCCATAGCCCTCCACACCCCACTCTCACTCAAAAATGCTTGATCCCCACACCCCCATAGCAATGCTGACAAATGTAAGATCACAGGCTCACAGGAGGGATAAGATCCAGTCAGAGACATCAAGTCCAACTAACACCAGAGATAAACAGATGATGAGACAAGTGCAAGAACATAACAGAAACCCATGCTACTTGACAACATCAGAACACAGTTCTCTTAGCACTGCAAGCACTGGATATTCCAACACATCTGAAAACCAAGATTCTGATCTAAAGTCACACCTCATAATGATGATAGAGGACTTTAATAAGGACATGAATAACTCCTTTAAAGAAATGCAAGAGAACATAGTAAACAGGAAGAATCCCATAAAGAGGAAACACATAAGTCCCTTAAAGAAATACAGGAAAACACAAACAGTTAAAGGAATTGAAAAGCACAGTCCAGGATCTAAAAATGAAAATTGAAACAGTAAAGATATCACAAAGGGAGACAGCCCTGGGGATAGAAAACCTAGGAAAGAGATCAAGATTCAGAGATGCAAACACCCCCAACAGAATACAAGAGATAAAATAGATAATCTCAGATGTAGAAGATACCATAGAAAATATTGGCACAACAGTCAAAGAAAATGCAAAATGCAAAAAGCCCCTAATACAACATCCAGGAAATCCAGAACTCAGTGAAAAGAAAAACCCAAAGCTATGAATAATAGACATAGAAGAGAGCACAGATTCCCAACTCAAAAGACCAGTAAAATATCTTTAACAAAATTGTAAAACATTTCCTTAACCTAAAGAAAGAGATGCCTATAAACATACCTGAAGCATTTTGGACCCCAAATAGATTGGACAAGAATAAAGGTTCCTCCAGTCATTTAATCATCAAAATATTAAATGCACAGAGCAAAGAAATAATACTGAAAGCAGAAAGTGAAAATTTTCAAGTAACATATAGAGACAGACATATCAGAATTGCACCAGAGTTCGTTTTTCTGCACTAGGATAATATTTACTTGTCCTTGGCAAAAAAGTCAAATGCTACATTTTTAAAAACAGAAAATCTCAAGACAATCAAAAGCATCACAGGAGATGGCTTGCAATGGCCAAAATGTCCTTCAAGAGTTTTGGTTATAAACACACAAGATAGTTTAAAAAGACAGAAGTTCTGTAAGAATTAAGGTATTTATAGTCTACAGTTTAAAAGAAAAAAATAAGAAAAAAGATTCACAGTATGTAGCATTTTGCTTAATTTCCTGTTCATAGCACCTATTTCTCTAGAATATAGGATGATTATTCTAAAATTTGTGGGATATCGCACCAGACTTCTTAACAGAGACTCTAAAATTCAGAGGATAATGGGCAAATGTCTTACAGATGCTAAGATAACAAAAATGCCCCCAGGCAACTATACCCAGCAGAACTCTCAATTACCATAGATGGAGAAACCAAGATATTCCATGATAAAACCAATTTTACACCACATCTTTCCACAAACCCAGCCATACAAAGTATAATAGGTAGAAAATTTCAACACAAGGAGGGAAACTAAACCTCAAAAAAGGAAGAAATTGATCTTCTTACAACAATCCTAAAAGAAGAGAGCCACACAAGCATAATTCCACATCTAACAACAAAAAGAAGAAGAAGCAACAATAATTGGTCTTTAATATCTCTTAACATCAATGGACTCAATTCCCCAATCAAAAGACCTAGACTAACAGAGTAATAGGGCCCAGCACTTTGAAGCATACATGAAACGCACCTCAGTGACAAAGACAGACATTATCTAAGAGTAAAAGGCAGAAAAAAATATTTTTCAAGCAAAGTATCCCAACACACTAACTGGAGTAGCCATACGAACATTGAATAAAAACAACTTTCAAACAAGAGTTATCAAAAAAGTTGAGGAAGGACACTTCACACACATCAAAGGAAAAAAATCTACCAAGATGAACTCTCAATTCTGAACATCTATACCCCAAATGCATGGGAACCCACATTTGTAAAAGAAACAGTACTAAAGTGGGAGATTTCAATATCCCACTCTCACCAATGGTCAAATCATGGAAACAGAGACACAGTGAAACTCACAGAAGTTATGAGCCTGATGAATTTAACAGATGTCTACAGAACATTTCACCCTAAAAGAAAAGAATATACCTTCTTCTCAGCACCTCATGGTACCTTCCCCAAAACTGACCTTATAATTGGTCAAAAAACTAATCTCAACTGATACAAGAAAGCTGAAACAATCCCATATATCCTATCAGATCACCATGTAAGAAAGGTGTCTTCAATAACAACAAAAAACAACAGAAATTCCACATATGCGTGTAAACTGAACACCCTCTACTCAATGATAACTTGGTCATGGAAGAAATAAAGAAATTAAAACTTTTTTAGAATTTAACAAAAATGAAGACTTAACATGCCCAAATTTATGGGATACAATGAAAGCAGTGCTAAGAGGAGAGTTGGTAGCTCTGAGTGCCTCTATAAAGAAGTTAGAGAGAGTATACACTGCAGTTTAACAGTACATCTAAAGGCTATACAACAAAAGGAGACAAATACACCTAAGAGGAGTAGAGAGCAGGAAATACTCAAACTCAGGGTTGAAATCAAAGAAGTAAAAACAAAGAGAAGTATACAAAGAATCAAGAAAACCAGGAGCTGGTTCTTTGAGAAAATCAGCATGATAAAAAGAACTCTTAGCAACACTAACCAGAGGGCATAGAGACAGTATCCAAATTAACATATTAGAAATGAAAAGAGAAACATTATAATAGAAAATGAAGAAATTTTAAGAAAATCTTCAGATCCTACAACAAAAGGCTATACTCAACAAAACTGGAAAAGCTCTATGAAATGGATGATTTTCTAGACAGATACCAATTAGGAAATTTAAATCTGGATCAGATAACCTTCTAAACTTTTGCACAGCCCCTAAAGAAATAGAAGCAGACATTAAAAGTCTCCCAACCAAAAGAGGCACAGGACCAGGTGGGCTTATTGCAGAATTCTATCAGACCTTCAAAGAAGACTTAATACCAACACTCTTCATACAATTCCACAAAATAAATACAGTAGGAACACTGTTGAATTTGTTCCAAGAAGTCACAGTTACACTGGTACCTGAACCATACAAAGATCCAACAAAGGAAGAGAATTTCAGACCAATTTTCCTTCGGAATATTGATGCAAAAATACTCAATAAAATTCTTGCAATCTGAATACTAGAACTCATCAAAATGATTATTCACCATGATTAAGTAGGCTTCATCCCAGGGGTGAAGGGATAGTTCAACATAAGGAAATCTATCAACATTATTCCACTATATAAACAAACTGAAAGGAAAAAGAACCACATGATCGTCTCATTAAATGCTGAAAAACATTTGACAAAATACAACAGCCCAGAAAAAAATCAGGAATTCAAGGCCCATACCTAGACATAATAAAAGTCATATACTACAAAACAATAGACAACATCAAACCAAATCTAGAGAAACTTGAAGCAGTATCACTAAAATCAAGGACCAGACAAGGCTTTCCACTTTCTTCCTTTCTATTCAATGTAATACTTTATGTTCTATCCAGAGCAAATAGACACATAAAGGAGGTCAAAAGGATACAAAATTGAAAGGAAAAAGTCAAAATTTCACTATTAGCAGATGGTATGATAGTATGCTTAAATGACCCTAAATATTTCACTAGAGAGCTTGTACAGCTGGTTAATAACTTCAGCAATATGCCTGGATATAAAATTAATTGAAAAGAATCAGTAGCCTTCTTCTACTCAAAGGATAAATGGGCTGAGAAATAAATTAAGGAAACAATACTCTTTGCAATAGTCACATGTAATATAAAATATCTTGGTTTAACTCTTACCATGCTAGTGAAGATCTGTTTGAGAAGATCTTCAAGTCTCTGAAGAGATAAATTGAAGATGATGTCAGAATATGGAAACTATCCCATGCACATAGATCTGCAGGATTAATATAGTAAAAAATTGCCATCTTGCCAAAAGTAATCTACAGATTCAAAGCAATCCCTATCAAAATTCCAACTCAATTCTTCACAGAGATAGAACAACTCTCAAATTCATCTGGAATAACATGAAAAAAACATGATAGAAAAATCTATTCTCAACAATAACAGAACTTCTAAAGGAATCACCATCCCTGATCTCAAGTTATACTATTTAGCAGTA
This sequence comes from Rattus norvegicus, assembly GCF_021556685.1. Classification (NCBI taxonomy): domain Eukaryota; kingdom Metazoa; phylum Chordata; class Mammalia; order Rodentia; family Muridae; genus Rattus; species Rattus norvegicus. Next base: position 88,604,496 of record NC_141554.1, read on the forward strand.
GTGATAAATAATGCATGATATTTGTACAGAGACACACAGGTTGACCAATGAAATATAATGGAAAATCCAGAAATAAAACCATACACTTATGGATACTTGATCTTTGTCAAATAAGCCAAAAACATACAATGGAAAAAAATGTAACATCTTTAATAAATGGTGCTGGTGTAACTGGCAGTCTGTTTGCAGAAAAATGAAAATATATCCATATTTGTCATTTTTCACAAAGCTCAATCCCAAGCAGATAAAGGACCTCAATACAAAAGCAGATACACTGAGTCTAATAGAAGAGAAAGTGGGAAATAGCCTTTAGCACACTGGTACATGTGGAAATTTTCTAAAGAGAATTCCAATGGCTCTAAAATCAAGAATTCATAAATTGGACCTCATGTAACTGGAAAGCTTCTGTAAGGTAAAGGAGATAGTCAATCAGGCAAATTGGCAACCTACAAGTTTGGGAAAAAATCTTCACTATCCACACATCAGATAGGGGGATAATGTATAAAAACTGAAGAAGCTAACCACCCAGAAACAAACAACCCAGTCAAAAATGGGCTATAGAACTAAACAGAGAGTTCGCAACAGAGCAATCTCAAATGGCTGAGAAACACTTCAAGAAATGTCCAAAGTCCTTATTGATCAGGGAAATCAAAATGAAAATAACCCTGAGATTCTATAAGATTCTACCTTATACCAGTCAGAATGATTAAAATCAAAATCTCAGGTGACAGCAGATCCTGGCGAGGATATGGAGAAAGGAACATTCCTCCATTGTTGGTGGGATTGCTAACTGGTACAAACACTCCGGAAATCAATCTGGAGCTTGCTCAGAAAGTTAGAAATACCTGAAGAACCAGCTTTGCCATTCCTTGACATATGCCCACCATACAACAGGAGAAAGTGTTCCATTATGTTCATAATCTAGCTTGTGATAGCCAGAAGCTGGAAAGAACCCAGATGTCCCAAAACAGAAGAATGGATACAGAAAATGTGGTTCATTTATAGAATAGAATACTATTCAACTATCAAAAACAAGCACATCATGAGTTATTCAGGTAAATGGATGGGACTAGAAAATATCATCCTGAGTGAGGTAAGTTAGACCCAAAGGACATGCATGGTATGTAATCACTAATAAGTGGATACTAGGCAAAACTTACAGAATACCCAGGATACAATCCACAGAACTCAAGAATGTTAACAAGCTGAAGCGCCTAAGTGAGGATATCTCAATCTTACTTCTGAAGGAGAAGAATGCAACCATAGAGGTGAGCATTAGAGACAGGAAAGGATATGGATAAGAGAGGGTAGTGGGAGGGAAAAAGGGAACCATGATTAGGTATCAGTGAATGGCAGGAGTAAAGCCCAGATGACCAGCAGAATGAATGGAAACAGGCAAACTCTGGTGGGGGGGGGAGGTGGGTACTCTCTAGAAAATACCAGAGACCTGGGTGGTGAGAGACTCTCTGGACTCAAAGGGAGGGACCTTAGATGAAATGACCAACAGTGAGGAGAGGGAACTATAGAATCCACCTCCAGTAGAAAAACGGGGCATTAAGTGGAGGAATGGGGTTTCCATCACACAGTTAAAATTTCTGACCAAGAACTGCAGGGACAAAAATGGCGAAGAGACTGAGGGAAAGGAGGACCAGTGACTATCCCAACTTAGGATCCATCTCAAGCAGCAGCTCGAAAGTATGGCACTATTACTGATGCTATGGTGTGCTTACAGACAGAAGCCTAGCATAGCTGCCTTTTGAGAGGTCGAACAAATAGCTGACTGAGACAGATGCAGATACAAAAAAAAAAAGGACAGAAGCTGGGGAACCCTAGGGTTGAATTAAGGAAATGCTAGAAGAAGTTGAGGAAGAGGGCAACCCATGTAGGAGGAACAGCATTCTCAACTAACCTGAACATCTGAGATCTCTCAGATACTGAGCCACAAACAAGGCAACATACACACATACACTAGCTAATATGAGGACACACACACACACACACACACACACACACACACACACACATTGAGATATATATATATATATATATATATATATATATATATATATATATATCAGAGGACTTCCTGGTCTGGATTCAGTGAGAGAAGATGCATCTAACCCTAGAGGGACTGGAGGCCCCAAGAAGCAGGGAGCCCTAGTGGGATGGAGTGTGGCTATCCTCTTGGAGACAGGTAAGGATGAATGGGATGAGTAACTGTTAGCATGGAAACTAGAAGGGGGATAATGACTTGACTGTAAAAAAATATAATTAAGGATAGAGACAGAGACAGAGAGTGAGAGAGAAAGAGAGAAGGAGAGAGAGACAGACAGAGACAGAGACAGAGATACAGAGACAGAAACAGAGCAAAAGATAGAGACAGAGAGGAGACAAAAATTGGAGACATATAAAAGTCAGAATTATGGTGAATGTCCTATTAAACATAACAGATGTTCAATATCTGAATGCATATATTAATAAAGGTCAGAACATGATGTTTAACAAGTATTTACAAAAAAAATCTAACAGACTTTATTGGCTGATCAGGTATATAAAAAGTATGAATCAAGCATAGTATATGTGATGCTCCTCAGCTGTTGTCTACACAGGAAGCAAATTTAATGATATCTATCTATCTATATCTCTATATCTCTGTATCTATCTATCTGTCTGTCTGTCTATCTATCTATCTATCTATCTATCTATCTATCTATCTATCTACCTATCCATCTATCCATAGGAACTCTGGAAGAATAGTCAGTGCCCTAACTGCTGCTCAGCCATCACTCCAGCCACCTAGACATTATATTTTTTAAGTATTTCTCTTTGTTGGTCTCTGTCTGTTTATTACACACACACACACACACACACACACACACACACACACACACACACACACACATGAGATGGGGGGGAGAAGGAAGAGAGAGAGAGAGAGAGAGAGAGAGAGAGAGAGAGAGAGAGAGAGAATTATGTGAAAAGTAAAAAGTGCCAAAATCGAGGAAAAAGAAAGATGATGTCCAGGAAAACAATGTCAAATTTATGAAAATGCATATATAAGAGGAAGATCTAGAAAGAAAAGTTATTAAATGGGAGTTGGTTAGTACAGTGGATAATATTTTAAAACTGTGGTAGACAAAAATCACTACATGTGAATAAATAATAAATGTAAAATAAAACATACTGTCATTTAGCTGAGTCTTACAAAAATTTGCACCTTCTCACCTTCATTGGTTTTCCTTAAAACACCACTTAAAGCAACCATCCAACCATCTATCACTGTCATCTACTGTCAATTGCCAATTAAATTCATCTCTGAGATACACACACACACACACACACACAGAGAGAGAGAGAGAGAGAGAGAGAGAGAGAGAGAGAGAGGGCGAGAGACAGAGACAGAGACAGAGAGACAGAGACAAAGACAGAGAAAGACAGACAAAAAGAGAGACAGAGATAGAGTGATAGACAGAGACAGAGAGAGGGGCAGAGACAGACCGACCGACAGACAGACAGACAGGACAGACATAACAGAGGGAGAGAAAGAGGGAGGGAGAGATAGAGAGGAGACACATCATCAGAATGAAAAATACCTATCCTAGTCTGGCCATCCTCTAGCAGCTGGGACTCGTTAACTACTACTCAAGGATTTCAATTTTTGTGGCATATAATTAATTGAATATCAGCATTTAAATTACATATACTGCTTCCTGGTTGTTGCCGCCGTGGAGAGCTCGTAAGCAACACCCCACAAGCAAACTTGAGCCTCGGGACCACAGGTAAGACAAACCTTCCTGCTCCAAGCAAACTGCCTCGTGAACTCAGGACACACAGAGGCAAAATTCCTCTAGGACCGGGCACTTCCGCTGTTTAGACGGAGTCCAAACCCGCCGATCCCTGCACGCAGTAGCTCTCTGCTCCCAAACCCCATGGGAGAGAGACCTCACCGCCTGGTCAGGTGGGCACTCCTGAGACTGCAGAGCAGAAGAGACCACCAACACTGCCCACACCTGCCCACATCCCTGGCCCAAGAGGAAACTGTATACGGCCTCTGGGTTCCAGTAGAGGAGGGCCCAGGAGCAGCAGGTCCACTGAGACTGAGACACCACCAGAACCTGAAGGGACCGACCAGATAAACAGTTCTATGCACCCAAATCCTGTGGGAGGGAGAGCTAAACCTTCAGAGAGGCAGACATGCCTGGGAAACCAGAAGAGACTGCACTCTGTCCACATCTCTGACGCCAGAGAAAAACTCCAAACGCCATCTGGAACACTGGTGCACTGAAGCTCCCGGAAAGGGCGGTGCAGATCTTCCTGGTTGCTGCCACCATGGAGAGCTCATGAGCAACACCTCACAAGCAAACTTGAGCCTCGGGACCACAGGTAAGACAAACCTTCCTACTCCAAGCGACCTGCCTAGTGAACTCAGGACACAGGCCCACAGGAACAGCTGAAGACCTGTAGATAGGAAAAACTACACGCCCGAAAGCAGAACACTCTGTTCCCATAACTGGCTGAAAGAAAACAGGAAAACAGGTCTACAACACCCCTGACACACAGGCTTATAGGACAGTCTAGCCACTGTCAGAAATAGAAGAACAGAGTAACACTAGAGATAATCTGATGGCGAGAGGCAAACGCAGGAATCCAAGCAACAGACAAAGACTAAATGGCATCATCGGAGCCCAATTCTCCCACCAAAGGAAACACTGAATATCCAAACACACCAGAAAAGCAAGATCTAGTTTCAACATCATATTTGATCATGATGCTGGAGGACTTCAAGAAAGACGTGAAGAACTCCCTTAGAGAAACACAGGAAAACATAAATAAACAAGTTGAAGACTACAGAGAAGAATCACAAAAATCCCTGAAAGAATTCCAGGAAAACACAATCAAACAGTTGAAGGAATTAAAAATGGAAATAGAAGCAATCAAGAAAGAACACATTGAAACAACCCTGGATAAAGAAAAACCAAAAGAAGAGACAAGGAGCCGTAGATACAAGCTTCACCAACAGAATACAAGAGATGGAAGAGAGAAGCTCTGGAGCAGAAGATTCCATAGAAATCATCGACTCAACTGTCAAAGATAATGTAAAGCAGAAAAAGCTACTGATCCAAAACATACAGGAAATCCAGAACTCAATGAGGAGATCAAACCTAAGGATAATAGGTATAGAAGAGAGTGAAGACCCCCAGCTCAAAGGACCAGTAAATATCTTCAATAAACTCATAGAAGAAAACTTCCCTAACCTAAAGAAAGAGATACCCATAACCATACAAGAAGCCTACAGAACTCCAAATAGATTGGACCAGAAAAGAAACTCCTCCCGTCATATAATAGTCAAAACAGCAAATGCACAAAATAAAGAAAGAATATTAAAAGCAGTAAGGGAAAAAGGTCAAGTAACATATAAAGGCAGATCTATCAGAATCACACCAGACTTTTCGCCAGAGACTATGAAAGCCAGAAGATCCTGGACAGATGTCATACAGAGAACACAAATGCCAGCCCAGGTTACTGTATCCTGCAAAACTCTCAATTAATATAGATGGAGAAACCAAGTTATTCCATGACAAAACCAAATGTACACAATATCTTTCTACAAATCCAGCACTACAAAGTATAATAAATGGTAAAGCCCAATATAAAGAGGCAAGATACACCCTCGAAGAAGCAAGAAACTAATCGTATTGGCAACAAAGCAAAGAAAAGAAAAGCACACAAACATAACCTCATATCCAAATATGAATATAACAGGAAGCAATAATCACTATTCCTTAATATCTCTCAACATCAATAGACTCAACTCCCCAATAAAAATACATAGATTAATAAACTGGATACTCAACGAGGTCCCTGCATTCTGCTGCCTACAGGAAACACACCTCAGAGACAAAGACAGACACTACCTCAGAGTGAAAGGCTGGAAAACAACTTTCCAAGCAAATGGTCAGAAGAAGCAAGAAGGAGTAGCCATTCTAATATTAAATAAAATCAATTTTCAACTAAAAGTCATCAAAAAAGATAAGGAAGGACACTTCATATTCATCAAAGGAAAAATCCACCAAGATGAACTCTCAATCCTAACTATCTATGCCCCAAATACAAGGGCACCTACATACGTAAAAGAAACCTTACTAAAGCTCAAAACACACATTGCACCTCACACAATAATAGTAGGAGATTTCAACACCCCACTCTCATCAATGGACAGATCATGGAAACAGAAATTAAACAGAGACGTAGACAGACTAAGAGAAGTCATGAGCCAAATGGACTTAACAGATATTTATAGAACATTCTATCCTAAAGCAAAAGGATATAACTTCTTCTCAGCTCCTCATGGAACTTTCTCCAAAATTGACCATATAATTGGTCAAAAAACAGGCCTCAACAGGTACAGAAAGATAGGAATAATCCCATGCGTGCTATCAGACCACCACGACCTAAAGCTGGTCTTCAATAACAATAAGGGAAGAACGCCCACATATACGTGGAAGTTGAACAATGCTCTACTCAACAATAAACTGGTCAAGGAAGAAATAAAGAAAGAAATTAAAGACTTTTTAGAATTTAAAGAAAATGAAGATACAACTTACCCAAACTTATGGGACACAGTGAAAGCTGTGCTAAGAGGAAAACTCACAGCTCTGAGTGCCTGCAGAAATAAACAGGGAAGAGCATGTGTCAGCAGCTTGACAGCACACCTAAAAGCTCTAGAACAAAAAGAAGGAAATACACCCAGGAGTAGTAGAAGGCAGGAAATAATCAAACTCAGAGCTGAAATCAACCAAGTAGAAACAAAAAGGATCATAGAAAGTATCAACAGAACCAAAAGTTGGTTTTTTGAGAAAATCAACAAGATAAATAAACCTTAGCCAGACTAACGAGAGGACACAGAGAGTGTGTCCAAATTAACAAAATCAGAAATGAAAAGGGAGACATAACTACAGATTCAGAGGAAATTCAAAAAATCATTAGATCTTACTATAAAAGCCTATATTCAACAAAACATGAAAATCTGCAGGAAATGGACAATTTCCTAGACAGATACCAGGTACCGAAGTTAAATCAGGAACAGATAAACCAGTTAAACAACCCCATAACTCCTAAGGAAATAGAAGCAGTCATTAAAGGTCTCCCAACCAAAAAGAGCCCACTTCCAGACGGGTTTAGTTCAGAATTCTGTCAAACCTTCATAGAAGACCTCATACCAATATTATCCAAACTATTCCACAAAATTGAAACAGATGGAGCACTACCGAATTCCTTCTATGAAGCCACAATTACTCTTATAGCCAAACCACACAAAGACCCAACAAGGAAAGAGAACTTCAGACCAATTTCCCTTATGAATATCGACGCAAAAATACTCAACAAAATTCTGGCAAACCAAATCCAAGAGCACATCAAAACAATCATCCACCATGATCAAGTAGGCTTCATCCCAGGCATGCAGGGATGGTTTAATATATGGAAAACCATCAACGTGGTCCATTATATAAACAAACTGAAAGAACAAAGCCTCATGATCATTTCATTAGATTGCGAGAAAGCATTTGACAAAATTCAACACCCTTTCATGATAAAACTCCTGGAAAGAATAAGAATTCAAGACCCATACATAAACATAGTAAAAGCCATATACAGCAAACCAGTTGCTAACATTAAACTAAATGGAGAGAAACTTGAAGAAATCCCACTAAAATCATTGACTACACAAGGTTGCCCACTCTCTCCCTTCTTATTCAACATAGTTCTTGAAGTTCTAGCCAGAGCTATCAGACAACAAAAGGAGGTCAAGGGGATACAGATCGGAAAAGAAGAAGTAAAAATATCAATTTTTGCCGATGATATGACAGTATATTTAAGTGATCCCAAAAGTTCCACCATAGAACTAGTAAAGCTGATAGACAACTTCAGCAAAGTGGCTGGGTATAAAATTAACTCAAATAAATCAGTAGCCTTCCTCTACACAAAAGAGAAACAAGCCGAGAAAGAAATTAGGGAAACGGCACCCTTCAAAGTAGGCCCAAATAATATAAAGTACCTCGGTGTGATTTTAACTAAGCAAGTAAAAGATCTGTACAATAAGAACTTCAAGACGCTGAAGAAAGAAATTGAAGAAGACATCAGAAGATGGAAAGATCTCCCATGCTCATGGATTGGCAGGATTAATATAGTAAAAATGGCCATTTTACCAAAAGCAATCTACAGATTCAATGTAATCCCCATCAAAATACCAATCCATTTCTTCAAAGAGTTAGACAGAACAATTTGCAAATTCACCTGGAATAACAAAAAACCCAGGATACATAAAACTATCCTGAACAATAAAAGACTTCAGGGGGAATCAGTATCCCTGAACTCGAGCAGTATTACAGAGCAATAGTGATAAAAACTGCATGATATTGTTACAGAGACAGACAGATAGACCAATGGAACAGAATTGAAGACCCAGAAATGAACCCACACACCTATGGGCAATTCATTTTTGACAAAGGAGCCAAAACCATCCAATGGAAAAAAGATAGCATTTTCAGCAAATGGTGCTGATTCAACCGGAGGTCAATATGTAGAAGAATGCAGATCGATCCATGCTTATCACCCTGTGCAAAGCTTAAGTCCAAGTGGATCAAGGACCTCCACATCAAACCAGACACACTCAAACTAATAGAAGAAAAACCAGGGAAGCATCTGGAACACATGGGCACTAGAAAAAATTTCCTGAACAAAACACCAATGTCTTATGCTCTAAGATCAAGAATCAACAAATGGGATCTCATAAAAGTGCAAAGCTTCTGTAAGGCAAAGGACACTGTGGTTAGGACAAAACGGCAACCAACAGATTGGGAAAAGATCTTTACCAATCCTACAACAGATAGAGGCCTTATATCCAAAATATAGAAAGAACTCAAGAAGTTAGACTGCAGGGAGACAAATAACCCTATTAAAAAATGGGGTTCAAAGCTAAACAAACAATTCACAGCTGAGGAATGCCGAATGGCTGAGAAACACCTAAAGAAATGTTCAACATCTTTAGTCATAAGGGAAATGCAAATCAAAACAACCCTGAGATTTCACCTCACACCAGTGAGAATGGCTAAAATCAAAAACTCAGGTGACAGCAGATGCTGGCGAGGATGCGGAGAAAGAGGAACACTCCTCCATTGTTGGTGGGATTGCAGACTGGTACAACCATTCTGGAAATCAGTCTGGAGGTTCCTCAGAAAATTGGACATTGAACTGTCTGAGGTTCCAGCTATACCTCTCTTGGGCATATACCCAAAAGATGCCCCAACATATAAAAAAGACACGTGCTCCACTATGTTCATCGCAGCCTTATTTATAATAGCCAGAAGCTGGAAAGAACCCAGATGCCCTTCAACAGAGGAATGGATACAGAAAATGTGGTACATCTACACAATGGAATATTACTCAGCTATCAAAAACAACGACTTTATGAAATTCGTAGGCAAATGGTTGGAACTGGAATATATCATTCTGAGTGAGCTAACTCAATCACAGAAAGACATACATGGTATGCACTCATTGATAAGTGGCTATTAGCCCAAATGCTTGAATTACCCTAGATGCCTAGAACAAATGAAACTCAAGACAGATGATCAAAATGCGAATGCTTCACGCCTTCTTTAAAAGGGGAACAAGAATACCCTTGGCAGGGAATAGGGAGGCAAAGATTCAAACAGAGACTGAAGTAACACCCATTCAGAGCCTGCCCCACATGTGGCCCATACATATACAGCCATCCAATTAGACAAGATGGATGAAGCAAAGAAGTGCAGACCGACAGGAGCCGGATGTAGATCGCTCCTGAGAGACACAGCCAGAATACAGCAAATACAGAGGCGAATGCCAGCAGCAAACCACTGAACTGAGAATAGAACCCCCGTTGAAGGAATAAGAGAAAGAACTGGAAGAGCTTGAAGGGGCTCGAGACCCCATATGTACAATAATGCCAAGCAACCAGAGCTTCCAGGGACTAAGCCACTACCTAAAGACCACACATGGACTGACCCTGGACTCTGACCTCATAGGTAGCAATGAATATCCTAGTAAGAGCACCAGTGGAAGGGGAAGCCCTGGGTCCTGCTAAGACTGAACCCACAGTGAACTAGTCTATGGGGGGAGGGCGGCAATGGGGGGAGTTTTGGGAGGGGAATACCCATAAGGAAGGGGAGGGGAAAGGGGGATGTTTGCCCGGAACCCGGGAAAGGGAATAACACTCGAAATGTATATAAGAAATACGCAAGTTAATAAAAAAAATTTAAATATAAAAAAAATAAAAAAAATAAAATAAAAGTGGAACAAGAATACCCTTGGCAGGGAATAGAGAGGCAAAGATTAAAACAGAAACAGAAGGAACACCCATTCAGAGACTGCCCCACATGTGGCCCATACATATACAGCCACCCAAATAGACAAGATGGATGAAGCAAAGAAGTGCAGGCAGACAGGAACCACATGTAGATCTCTCCTGAGAGACACAGCAAGAATACAACAAATACAGAGGCGAATGCCAGCAGCAAACTAGTGAACTGAGAACAGGACCCCCATTGAAGGAATCAGAGAAAGAACTGGAAGAGCTTGAAGGGGCTTGAGACCCCATATGAACAACAATGCCAAGCAACCAGAGCTTCCAGGGACTAAGCCACTACCTAAAGACTATACATGGACTGACCCTGGACTCTGACCTCATAGGTAGCATTGAATATCCTAGTAAGATCATCAGTGGAAGCGGAAGCCCTGGGTCCTGCTAAGACTGAACGTGACTGTTGGGGTGAGGGCGGTAATGGGGGGAGGATGGGGAGAGGAACACCCATAAAGAAGGGGAGGGGGAGGGACTAGGGGGATGTTGGCCCGTAAACCAGGAAAGGGAATAACACTCGAAATGTAAGTAAGAAATACTCAAGTTAAAATAAAAATAACAAAATAAAATTAGTGGGAAACAAAAAAAATTACATATAATTGATTGTGGATAGTCTGGTTCACTTCTCTTGATTCATAAAGTAAGAAAGTTAGCACATTGGGTTTCATTAAGATATAGGATATTCCATATAACTTTAGTACCTAGTTAATACAATAATTTTCCATGAAAAACCTTGGAATTATGTTTTTCCTTTAGGAAGCCCATTGTCATTCTCAATCAATCTTGCATTGATGTTCTGAACAGAAAGTAATTTAATTATTTGCTATTATCAAACATTGTCTTTAATTCATGTGGAGAATTAGAAAGGAAAGCAATAAAGTGATGTGAACTCTAAATGACCAGTAAAGATGGAAACTTAAAGATATAATTAAACCATACCTTTTGTTATTCAATACAGCATTTATGTAATTGGACATATACAGAATGATTAGAATAAACAGAATCTGGACAGGTCACAATCTATTTACAAAGAAGTATTAATAGGTTAAATCAGTGAGTTTATTCCACTCATAACCTAAAGGTCTTCCTATAAAATAGACTCAATTAATTTTGAATTCATATGACTTCAAGCAGATCTGAGAGAAGGTATTTTAGTTAAATCATTTGGAATGTTTTCCTTGTTATATAATAAGATCTTCTCCAAACCGTTTTGCTCTGTGATTTCTTCTTGCTGTTGCCCTACTCAAGTCTTTTATTACCTCTCTTTGAGAACAATAGAAAAATCATAGCTAAATAAGTATCCTAATTGCTGTACGTTGGGGAATTTTGCCTTGTAGTCAAAGGAAAAATGGGATGAGAAATGAGGGCGTGCAAGGCAACTCAAATACTGTTGAGTTTGATTTTACTCACCAATTTTACTTTAGTAGTTTTCTTGTGTTTTATTCATTTTTAGCTTGGTACTCTGACAAAGAATTTCTCAGGGTGCATTTCAGTTAGTGTCATCTCACTAGCAGATTATCTGCTTCTGTATGACAAAAATCATATGTTCCAAAAATTTTAAAGTTACTTTTATATGCAATTTGTTATGGAAAGTGCTCTACAAATGAACTTATCTGTTGAAAATTAAATACTAATGTACCACCTCTTAAAATATGTTGTCCAAGGGAGTTACTTCAGTTTAAAGACTATCATTTCTGTTACGGGCACAACATTGAAGAAAGGTAATGATTCAGAACTTTTCACAACTCATAATAGAGTAGTTCATTCAAAATGAACATATGTAAGCTATCCTTAGATATAAGCACTGCAGTTATGTAAGTTAATGGAACATAGTCTGTAGGACATTGGGAATATTAATACAGGAGTACTAAATTTCAATCTAATAATTTTTAAGAATATTCAAGAATATTCCCATATGGAAAACCACAGATTAGTAAATTTAATACCATTTACAATCACTTACTATTGACTTTGTAGCTGAATATATGATGACAAACTAAGGCAATTAAAATGATTGAGCCCAACTTGATAACTTAACATGTATTTAATCATCACAGAAATTATATTGACTAGGTGCTCTTACTTTCCTCATTACAAGTATAAGAAATAGAGGTTCAAAAAAAATCTGAGTAGCTATCCTAATACCACATAGGAAGCAGAATATAAATTAAAATCAAATTCATTCAAATCTCATAGCAGCCTTATTTATAATGGTCAGAAGCAGGAAACAACACAGATGGCCCTCAATGGAGGAATGGATACAGAAAATGTGGTACTTTTACACAATGGAGTACTACTCAGCTATTAAAAAAGTGACTTCATGAAATTCACAACCAAATGAATGGAACTAGAAAATATTATCCTAAGTGAAGTAACTCAATCACAAAAGAACACAAATGGTATGTACTCACTGATACACAGATATGAGCATAAATGAATGGAATATCCATGATAGAACTCACAGACAATGAAAAGCTCAAGTAAAAGTAAGGTAAAAGTGTGGATGCTTTAGTCAGACTTATTAGTGGGAACAAAATAATTACAAGAAGTAGAGGGAAGGAGGGATCTCGGACGGGGAAAGGAAGGGTAGGGGAAATGGGGGACAGGATCATCAGGTGTGCAAAGGTTCAGGAGAAAAGTACTTCAGCATTTCTGTACTGCAAGATCTTCCCCAATGAACTAATGTTCACACTTCTCATACTATTCTACAACACACAACTGCTTCTCATGAGACTAACTAGATGTCCCTATTCACAGCATGTATCAGAAGTAGAGAATTGCTTTCTGTCCTAATAAAGCAAGAGTTCCTTAAAGGGTGAGGAAATTGAGTAGACTATGTAGCAATAGGGGATGGGGAACTAGGGATAGCCACTAGCAAGTCCCAGATGCCAAGGAAGCAAGAGGTTCCCAGGACCCAGTAGAAAGGACATTAGGCAAAATACACAACAAAGGGGAGATAGAACCTGCAGAAACCATATCCAGTGGATAGGCATGATCCCCAGTTGAGGGATGTGGCCACCCACCCATCGCAAAAATTTTAACCCAGCATTGCTCCCCTTTAAAGCAAATACAGGGACAAAGAGTATAGCAGATACTGAAGCAAAAGCCATACAGAGACTGCCTGACCTAGGGATCCATCCCATCTGCAGACACCAAACACAGACACTATTGGTGATGCAAACAAGTACTTGCTGAGAGGAGCCTGTACCCTGAAAGGCTCTACCCTCTAGAGCCTAATCAATACAGATTTGAATGCTCACAGCCAACAATTGACTGAGTATGGAGATCCCAATGGAAGAGTTAGGGGAAAGGATTGAAGGAGCTGAAGGTGCTTGCAACACAGGAACAGGAAGAAAAACAAAACCAACCATCTAGCTGCCCCTACATCTCAGTGGTACTAAACCACCAACAAAGAATACACATAGAGGAACCTGTGGCTCCAGCTGCATATATAGCAGAGGATTGCCTTATCTGGCATCAGTGGGAGGGAGGGTCTTGGTCTTGTGGAGGCTAGATAACCCAGTATAAGTAGATACTAGTATGGCGAGGCAGGAGTGGGTGGGTGTGTGGGGGAGTACCCTCATAGAGGCAGAGTTGGGGGAACAGGATAGGGGGTTTGTGGAGCAGAAACCTGGAAAAGGGAAAACATTTGAAATGTAAATAAATAACCAATAAAAATAAAATCTATTCTAGAGTCTTCCTACATTTTCTCTATACTACACTGCTTCCAACCTGTTAATGAATTCATGAAATATATGCCATAATTATAACTTCATCTTATTATTCATAAAACTGTGTAAAATAAACATTCCTACCTATATTTATGCAGCATTTATGACTACTTTATCTTTTGATGTTCCTGTAACAATAAAGCATGTTAATTGAAAATGCTGACAATGAGGAGCAGTGTGTCTTTTCTCCATTTTCTCAAGGAAATTCCTGCCACAGTATTTGTAAACTGGGACTCACAAGTTGGCTGACACTGCTTAATCTAATCTTCACATGTTTGTCTTTGGTCTGTCAAATGCTTTAAAAATATCTTGAAGTTATAGAAGTCTATCTCCAATGGAGTGACAGGACATCAAATGGAGGGATGGGTTTGCCATTCCACAGTCAAAAGACTTGACCCAGAGTTGTTCCTGTCTCAGGGAAATCCAGGGACAAAAATGGAGAGCATAGAGAAAAGAGGTTCAGCGACAGGCCCAAATTGGGATTCAGAAGCCTAGAATGGCTGCCATCTGAGAGGCCCAACAAGCAGCTGACTGAGACAGATGCAGATGCTTACACCCAACCAACCAATGGACAGCTGGAGACTACTGTGGTTGAATTACAGAAAGGCTGAAAGAAGCTTACCCCATGGGAAGACCAGCAGTCTCAATTAACCTGGACCCCTGAATCTCGTAGACAGTGGACTATGTTCAGGTAACATGCTCATATACAAAGTTCTTTGTATATATTAGATATTAGTTCTCTATGAGATGGAGGATTGCTAAATATCTTTTCCCAATAGTTGGTTGCTGTTTTGTCCTTTGCCTTACAGAAGCTTGGAATTTTATGAGGTCCCATTTTTCAATTCTTGATCTTAGAGCATAACCGTTGGTGCTAGACCCTCCTGGGATCCCTCAGTGTTTGCCCCTGCTGAGCCTTGATGATGCATGAGTAACCTTTTGTTCTTAACAAAGGAACATCTTGGCCTTTCTATTTGGCCAATGGACAGTAACACCATTAAGTCAGTTCCTGTTTTTGTTCCTTTTTCCTGAGGGCATAATCTTGTTTTTCCACTGTGCTTCCTGGGTTTTCTCACCTGGTGGATTTAGGGTACATGTACTGAGAACCTTTGGCATTCTAGAAACAGGAATGACATGATTATCTGTCTTTTGTTAAATCCCCCAGGCCTATGCCCCATTCTTAGTATTGTGGAGGCATGGGCACCATCACATTGGTGTTCTGTTCAGGAAAATTTGCTCTGTGCCTATGTTTTCCAGACTCTTCCCGACTTTCTCTTCTATTAGTTTCACTGTATATGGTTTTACGTGGAGGTCTTTGATCCACTTGGATTTTAGCTTTGTACAGGGTGATAAGAATAGGTCAATTTGTGTTCTTCTATAGGCTGACTGCCAGTTGAGTGAGCATCATTTGTTGAAAATGCTTTCTTTTTTCCATGGGATAGTTTTAGATCCTTTGTCAAAGGTCAAGTGACCATAAGTGTGTGGGTTCATTTATGGGTCCTCAATGCTATTCCATTGATCTACCTGCCTGTATCTGTACCAGTACCATGCCGTTTGATCGTCATTGCTATGTACTATAGCTTGAGTTCAGGGATGTTGATTAACTGCAGAAGTTTTTTTATTTTTGAGAATATTTTTGCTATCTTGGGTTTTTTGTTATTCCAAATGAATTTGCAAATTGATCTTTCAAACTCTATGAAGAATTGTGTTGGAATTTTGATGGGGATAACATTCAATCTGTTCATTACTTTCAGCAAGATGATCATTTTTATTGTATTAATCCTGACAATCCATGAGCATGAGAGACCTTTCCATCTTCAGAGATCTTCTTTAATTTCATTCTTCATAGACTTGAAGTTAGATTCATATGGATCTTTCACTTACTGGAATAGAGTCACACCAAGGTATTTTATATTTGTGGCTATTGTGAAGGGTGTTGCTTCCCTAATTCCTTTCTCAGCATGTTCGTTCTTTGAGGAAAGAAAGGCTACTGATTTGTTTGAGTTATTTTTATATCCAGTCAAATTGCTGAAGTTGTTTATCAGCTGCAGGAGTTCACTAGTAGAATTTTTGGTGTCACTTAAGTATACTTTCATATCATCTGCAAATAGTAATACTTTGATTTATTTTTTTCTAATTTGTATCCTTTTGATCTCTTTTTGTTGTCTAATTGCTCTGGCTAGGACTTCATGTATTATATTGAATAAGGAAGGAGATAGTGGGCAGCCTGTATATCCTGATTTTAGTGGGATTGCTTCATGTTTCTCTCCATTCAGTTTGATATTGGCTACTAGTTTGTTGTATATTGCTTTTATTGTGGGTAGGTATGGCCCTGGAATTCATGGTCTTTCCAAGACTTTTAACATGAAAGAGTGTTGAGTTTTGTCAAATACTTTCACATCATCTACTGAGATGATCCTGTGGTTTTCTTCTTTAAGTTTGTTTATATTGTGGATTACGTTGATGGATTACCATATACTGAACCATCCTTGCTTCACTAGGATGAAGCCTACTTGATCATATTAAATGATCAATTTGATGTGTTCTTGGATTCCATTTGTGAGAGATTTTATTGAGCATTTTTTGCATTGATATTCATGAGGGAAATTAGTCTGAATTTTGCATTCTTTGTAATGTCTTTGTTTAATTTATGTATAAGTGTAATGCTTGTGTCTATGTCTCCTGATCTTTTTCCTAGGTTTTCTCTTTCCAGGATTGTCTCTCTTTGTGATTTCTTTAATGTTTCTATTTCCATTTTTAGATCCTGGATAGTTGTATTCATTTCCTTCACCTGTTTCGTTCTGTTTTCCTGTAATTCTTTAAAGGATTTTTGTATTTGCTCTTTAAGGGCTTTTACTTGTTTACTTGTGTTGTCCTGTATTTCTTTTTGTATTGGATATTCTTTATTTACATTTCAAATGTTACCCCATTTCCTAGTTTCCCATCCATAAACCTTCTATCTCCTCCCTCTCCCCTTTCTTCTATAAGTGTTCCCCCCAACTCCCACCTCTTTTCCCCTCCCTGCCCTGACATTCCTCTACACTGGGGGGGTGGGTTCCAGCCTAGGTAAAACCAAGGGCTTCTCTTCCTTAAGGGATTTTTGTGTTTCCTCTTTAAGGGCTTCTATCTGTTTACCTGTGTTGTCCTGTATTTCATTAAAGGAGTTATTTATGTCCGTCTTAAAGTCCTGTATCATCATTATGAAATGCGATTTTAAATCCAAATCTTGCTTTTTCAGTGATTTGGAATATCCAGTATTTGCTTTGTTGGGAGAACTTGGCTCTGATGATGACACGTAGTCCTCGTTTCTGTTGCTTAGGTTCCTGCATTTGCCTCTCACTCTCTGGTTGGCTCTGGTGTTAAATGGTCTTGCTATCTCTGACAGTCACTTGACCCTACTGTAAGCCTGTGTTTCAGCACTCCTGAAGACTGGCTTTCTCCCAGAAGGATCTGGGTACAGCGAGCTGTGTCACAAGATCTGCTGTGGGCACAGGCAGAAACTGGAAGGGTCGTGCCCTTGACTGCTCCTAGGTTCCTGTTTGCAGAGGGCGCTATGTGGGTTCCTCTTGGGACAGGAGCATGAGCAGAAGTGGTGTTCTCCCCTGAGATCTCAGAATTGTCTGCACTTCCGAGAGTCCAGCTTTCTCCCTCACAGGATTTGGGTACAAGGAGCTGTGGGACTTGGATCAACTCTGGGCGCAGTCAGAGCCCGGAAGGGCCCTGTCCCAGACTGCTCCTGGGTTCATGTGTCCTGAGGGCACCAGAAGGGTCCATGGACACAGAAGTGGTGTTCTTATAACTGCTCTCAGGTGTGTCAGAGCTCATGGAGACTTGCTTTCAGTTCATCACACAGGAAGAGACCCAAAGTATCATCTCCCTGACTGCTCCTAGGTTCCTGTGTCCAGAGGGCTCTAGGCAGGTTCCTCTTTAAATTTGTCTTCCTGCCCCATTAAAACCGAGGAAATTGGAAACAAGAAATGATAAAAGATCCTCTTCAGAGAGAAAGAAAATAAAGGAAGTGATTTACATTTATCCAAAAAGGAACTAGTATTAGACAGTAATAAATGAAAAGAAAATTAAAACTTGCTATTCATTTACCTTATCTGATAACCAAACATTTATTCATCCTCATAAAATGAATTGAAAATTCACTTAATAGAATTTATAGGTGATCTTAAAACTCATTAATCTTAAAAGGTAGAAAGGAGAAAAAAGACCCATACTGAATACAGGCAGAGAAAACAGAGGAATTAAGAATCATAGCAACAATAAAAATGAAAATCAGGGATAGCCCTTCCATCAGAAAAAAGTACATTAAAACTGCAATGATATATACAGTCTAATATCAATTAGAATGGTTATTATAAAGATAACAGTGATAGGATAGGCCCAACTCTCATGAGAAGAAACAGGAAAGAGAAACAATTCAAGTACACACACACACACACACACACACACACACACACACCACACACTGGGGTAGTTTTTCCCATTTAAAAGACAGGTTGTAGCTGAAAAGAATGAGTCAGAGAATGAGAAGGGACAAAAAGATGAGAATAGATTGCTAGAGTTAGTTTGAAGGCAATTAGCGCTCAGCACAATTCAATTAGAAGCTGAGAGAAGGGTGTTTGAATCATTCAACTTGAAGAAGAGTTTGAATCAGAAGAGCTGAGTTGAACTAATCAGCAAGAGTTAAGAAAGAACTAGAAAGGTTGAACTTATTCACCAGTAAATCTCTAAGACAACAATTGCATATAAAAAACTGACATTCATAATATTACATTAAAGGGATAATCTAGAAGAGTAGGTTGAAAAGAGGATTAGTAGTAAATTTACAATTAGCAGTAAATTTACTGGATAGTAAAAATAATGTTGAGTGTTTAACAGCATAATATGATAGCTGTGTTTGACTACAATTAGTTGATCATTTTATATTCATAGTGGAGTGGATTTGGATCATTCACAAGACAAAGATAATATATATCTTAAATGATAGATGTCAGTGACTATGATTTGATTATTATATAATATATGCTGGTGTTAAATAAAAAAATTTCCCCAGTAGGTATAATGTTACTATGCATCAATAAAAAATAAAAATAGGTCCTTCAGTTCCCCGTGTCCTCTTGTACCCCGGTCAGATCAGCACACCCACCGCTCTACCTTACAGAGTAGCCTGTCTCCCAAGAGGCCTACTCTGACTGGGTAAACAAGAGGCATGTTCCAATGCAAGACACACAGCACCTGCCTCAAGAAAGGACAACTCAAATCCAAGACACATAGGCCAGTTAACATCAGAGACAACTAGATGGTGAAAGACAAGGCAAGAACATAATTAACAAAAGCCAATATAATTGGACACATTCAGAACCCAGCTCTCCTACTACAACAAACTCCTGGATAGCCTAACACATCTGAAGAGCATGATTAAGATGTTAAGGCCCATCTCAAGAAAATTCGAAGCCTTTAAAGAAGATATGAATAATTCCTTTAAAGAAACATAGGAAAACACAGACAACCAGGTAGAAAACCTTAAAAAGGAAATAAATAACTCCCATAAAGAGAAACAGTAAAATACAGTCAAGCATTTGAACGAAATTAGCAAAAGGGTCCAAGACTTAAATATGGAAATAGAAACAATAAAGAATTCAGAAATGCAAGCAACAATGGAGATGAAAACCTTGGACAGAGAACAAGAACTGCAGACAAAAGCATTGACAATACAATACAAGAGATGAAAGAAATAATTCCTTAAAAGATACCGTAAAGTTATTGGTATTATCAGTCAAAGAAAATGCCAAGTGTAAAAAGTTCCTAACCAAAAACATTCAGAAAATTTGGGATGAAAGGAAAAGAACAAACCTAAGAATAAGAGGAATAGAAGAAGGTGAAGATTCCCAGTTCAAATGATCAGAATACATCTTCAAGAAAATCATAGAAAACTTCTCTAACCAAAAGAAATAGATAGCTGTAAATCTACAAGAATCTTATAGAACACCAAATAGACTGGACCAGAAAAATAAATACTCCTGTCACATATAATCAAAACAATAAATGTGGTAAACAAAGAAAGAATATTAAATGTTGTAAGGGAAAATGTCCAAGTAACAATACATGCATATCAGATTACATCTGACTTCTTAACAGAGACTCTGAAATTCACAAGGTCAAGGACAGTTGTCTTAGAGATCCTAAGAGATCACAGATGACAGCCTAGATTGCTAAACTCAACAGAACTCTCAATCAGTATAGATTGAGAAATGAAGATATTCCATGAGAAAACCAAATTTAAATAATATTTTTCTACTATTCAAGTCCCACACAGAACACTAGAAGGAAAACACCAACACAAGAAGGGTGACTACATCCAAGAAAACGTAGCACGTTAATCATCTCACAACAAACACAAAAATAAAATCACACACATAGTAACATGTCTAGCAAGAAAAATAATAGGAACTAACAGTCACTGATCGTTAATACCTTTCAACATCAATGATCGCAATTCCCCAATAAAAAGACACAGGCTAGAAGAATGGGGTCATCATTTTGCTACATACAAGAAACATACCTAGGTAACAAATATAGAGACTACCTCCAAGTAAAGGGATTGAAAAAGATTTTCCAAGGAAAAGGTCCCAAGAAACAAGCTGGAGCAGCCATTCTAATATCTAAGAAAATAGACTTTCAAACAAAATAATCAAAAGAGATGGAGAAAGTTCTTCATAATCATCAAAGGAAAATTCCACCAAGAGGAAGTCTCAATTATGAACATCTGTGGCCCAAATTCAAGGCTATCAACATTCATTAAATCAACTTATTAAAACTCAAAACACACATTGCAACTCATACTATAATAGTGGGAGATTTCAACACCACTTTCTCACCAATAGACAGGTGCTTGAAACAGAAACTAAACAGAGACACCATGCAATTTACAGATGCTACACACCTAATAAATTTAACAGATATCTGCAGAACATTTCACCCCAAAACAATACAACCTCTTCTCAGCACCTTAAAGAACCTTCTCCAAAATTGACATCATATTAAGACAGAAAATAAGTCTGAACAGGTATAAGAAGTTTGAAATTGTATCTTGCATTCTATCAGACCACCACAGAGTACAGTTTGAATTCAGCATAAACAGAAACAACAGAAAACCCACATAATCATGGAGTCCAAACAACTCTCTGTTCAATGATAACTTGTTCATGGGAGAAATAGAGACAGAAATTAAAGACGGTCTAGAATTCGATGAAAATGAACACACTGTACACCCAAATTACAGTGGAGGCCTTCCTTGTCTGGCCTCAATGGGGAAGGATACACCTAATATTAAAGAGACTTGATGCCCCAGGGTTGGGGATACTCGGGGATTACCCTCTCAAGGGAGAGAAGAACTCTGTGAGGGAAATCCAGGAGAGAGAGATATCTGAGATGTAAATAAACAAAAAAATTAATTATAAAAATAAAAGAGACATAAATACTTGAATATTTCATTTTATTTAAGTGCATCCTTTTGTATTTCCCTGTGGGTATTTTCATATGACCGAAGGCCAGAAGAAGGTATAGGATTCACTGGAGTTGGAGATATGGACAGCTGGAATCATTTGGAATGGTTTCTGGGAAACAAATCCAGGTGCTCAGAAAGAGGTGTATTTGTTCTTAACTTCTGAGTTGCACTTTACTTTTTGACCATGAGCATGGGAGATCTTACCATTTCCTGATATCTTCTTCCATTTCTTTCTTCAGAGACTTGAAGTCCTTTTACTGGTGTGGTTAGAGTTACTCCAAGACATTTTATATTATTTGTGGCTACTAAGAAATTTGTTGTATCTTTACTTTCTTTCTAAGCCTGTTTATCATTTGTATGAAAGAGGGCTACTGTTGTTGTTGTCGTTGTAGTTGTTGTTGTTGTTGAGTTACTTTTACATTCAGCAAATTTGCTTAAGATGTTCATCAGCTGTAGGATTTTTCTGGTAGAATATATAGAGTAACTTACATATACTACCCAATCATCTGTGAGTGGCTCATGTTTACTTCTTTAGCATGCCCTACCTGCATGTACCCCCATAACCAGCATCCCATTGTATATCATGAATCATCTCAGAAATGGGTCAGAAAAAAATGTAAGAGCCAGGGATAATGTACATCTATAGTCAAATATTCCCTAGGCATGACAGTGCTATTGCACACATGAAATCACAGCAACTATGACTATACATATAAAATATGGCTAGTTAATCAAAATCTAAGCATAGTTGGGAGATTAGATCACTATACACGTATGAAATTGTTCAACAATAAAAATTAGAACTTACCAAAACCTCAATGGTAGCCTAGTTGTAGTCTTGGAAATGTGTATTGCATAAGCTAAAGCACATGGAAATGGTCCTTGTATGGATTCCTTTGTTCTAAGCTCTTTGTTAATGAACAGAGATCTGAAATAATTTACTCTAAACAGATTTTTGCTAGGTTTTCATTTGTTTTCTAGCAGATACAGCTATTTTACTGATGTAGTAGACATCAGCTCTTAATTATTGAAAACGTTTTTAGTGTGAAAGAAAAATAGTGTTAAAAAGAACACAGTGAGATTAAAGAAAGCAAATGAAAATATGTAATCTTTAAAGCATACCCAGAAACTACACTGTGAACACAAAGTGCTCTGCTTTACAACGCATTTATTACAAGAAGTTGGTATAGAAATCCATTCTTTTTGAAGGCACAACTTGTATATATGCAGGTTCATGCCAATTTGTTTTAATCTATGGAGTGTTAAGCAGGGCATACAAACTAAAATTTGATCTGATCATTATTTACCAAAATATCATTATATTTGGGAAGTGAAGTTTCAGTCACCTGGAGAAGCCTAATATATAATCTAGTATGCTTTGATATATGCTGCTACAGAGATATAATGGGACACAGAATCACAAAAGGATAATTTATGCTTGGAAAAACAGATCTGACAGTTATCTATATTGCTACATAAGAAAATCTGAAACCCAGGTTTGATATGGTAAGGACCATTATAGAAATAATATAATTGTATTTAATTCATCAAAGAACAATATGAGGTGAGAAGTAGCTATTGGCATCGTTAGATGGATTTACATTTTTCTTTTATGAGCCACTTCAATTCATTTTATGAATATTAACGTGTCAACACATTTGTCACTGGTCATTTTTGTAATTTCTTGTGGTTTCTCATGTGTTGTTTCTCTTTAATCCAACAGCTTTTGACTTGTTCAATGTTTTAACTATCAGGGCAACATTTATCACATTGTAATTAATTACAGTGTGGTTATTTAAGTTATTTAGCGTGTTTTGCATTTTACCCAACTCTGAACTAAGAACCCATTTGAGAACTCATGCCTTTTATTCTCATCAGAGAATTATTTCTTTATTCAATTGCAGATAATTTTTATAAACCAACTTGTAAGTAATTTTTGTCTATGTTGCTAGTGACATATTCCTAGTAATTAAATAAGGGGCCAGTATATAACTTATTTCAAATTACTATTAAGAAAATAACATTTTTGTTGAACACAATTTATTTTCCTGTTTCATTGGTTCTCCTTTTTTCCTATAATGAGTCAGGACTAGTATAAATTCAAATCTGTTTTTTTTAATTTCCTGTAGTACTAGAGATTGAATCCAAGGCTTCATCTATTCCTGATATATAATTCAGTCTATTCAATTATTTGACTTTTGTTTTATGATAAGGTTTCACAAAGTTACATAGGCTGTCATTGCCAGATATGCTGAGAAGACTTTGAACTTGTGATTCTCCTAATTTAACTTCCCAGATGACTGGGATTCTAGGCCTACCACACCAGGACAGAATCAGCTCTTTAATCTATAACCTCTCTTTTGTTTGGAATATCTATTCCCTTATATATTAATGGTTGATGTCTAATTAACATCACTAAACTAAATTATTTTACAGCACTAAATTGTTGGCTCAAGTATTATCTTTTCAGAGAAAACTTGCATGATTTTATTTTATTTTGTATGTGTAAAGACCTTCTCTAAGCACTTTCCGTTCAAGACATATCGGTTTTCAAATTCTTTGCACACTTTTCACTTTTGTTTCATTTTTTCTCCTTATTTCCTCTAGTAGATTGTAAATAAGCCTCACAGATCCCCTGATCAGATGGCCAGTCTTAGTATGCTATTACAAATTGTTTTTTAACATTTTTAAATAAATAAAATATTACTCCCTCATGATTATGCAAGGTACAAAATGCTGCTTTAGACATTTTCAGTGCATTTTTAGAAAAGCTTTTAGAGCTTCCAGTATGTTTACAGATACTGCAAAACTCTAAGAGAAAGCTGTGCGCGCGCGCGCGCGCACACACACACACACACACACACACACACACACACACACACACGCACACACACATATTCTGAGAATATTGGACAAGCCTGAATGTGGACCTCAGTTCTACCACTGACAACTAGAACAAACTTGTATAAAAATTTCATACTTGTCCTACATATTAAATATGTTGTCATGTGTGCTAGCATAAATACATAGGCAAATGCCAGCAGCAATCCACTGAACTGAGAACAGGACCCCCGTTGAAGGAATCACAGAAAGGACTGGAAGAGCTTGAAGGGGCTCGAGACCCCGTATGAACAACAATGCCAACCAACCAGAGTTTCCAGGGACTAAGAAACTACCTAAAGACTATAAATGGACTGACTCTGGGCTCCAACCTCATAGGTAGTAATGAATAGCCTAGTAAGAGCACCAGTGGAAGGGGAAACCCTTGGTCCTGCCAAGGCTGAACCCTCAGTGAACGTGATTGTTGGGGGGAGGGTGGTAATGGGGGGAGTATGGGGATGGGGAGGGGAAGCCCACAAAAAAGGGGAGGGGGAGGGGTTAGGGGGATGTTGGCCTGGAAACCAGGAAGGGGAATAACAATCAAAATGTAAATAAGAAATACTCAAGTTAATAAAGAAAAAAAAAGAAAATAATTAAGATAAAAGTGACATCATCTGGGTGACAGCAGCACATTTAATCTATATTACCTTTATAAGAGAAGTGAAAGATAGAATTTTTTATGTGCTAGGTCCTTCTTTCTCTATTATTTGTTGTCTCCATCTTTCAGACACTTGTTCTGCCTTTCTCTTTTTTTGCACTATTAATAGGTCTTGACAGCAAAGTGAGAAAATAAGCATCAATAACCTAGAAAAATCCCTTATCATAAATGAAGTTTCCTAGACACTTGATCTTTCTCCCTGCTCCACCCTGTTCATAGATAGACAGATATATAGAAAAAAGCTCCTCCACCAACATTCGTCTCCTGAAAGCACAAGGACGTGGCACTGATCTTGAGAATGTGGCTTAAAAAAACAAAAACAAAAATAAAATAATGCTGGACTTAGTATATGAATCACAGCTCTGGGTACTTGAAGCTAAGTTGTTATCTGAGGGTCTCTGGCCAGCAAATATGGTCTATTTGTCCAATTCCAGGCCATTGAAATATCCTATCTCAAAGATAGAGTGGGGCTGTGCCTAAGTAATGATATCCTAAGCAGTTCTTTACCATAAATATTCATGCATGGACTTGATCCCCACATGCAAATATAAGAGATGGATATGTAGACATAAAGAGTAAAAAAGATGTCCTAGAAAAGGTTTTGGATTTTAGGTATTGTCAATATCAAGTGTATTCAAGGCATAGTGCTCTTTGGAATCTATTGTTAATATTACATTAATAGAAGATAGATAATTCACCAATGGAAAAAGCATTCATCTTAATGAGGCACATTTTCCAAGGCTTACTGTTAGATAAATAAAGATTTCATTGAGAGTATGCCATACAAAAATTGCAATGGGCTATAGATAACAATTAAAATAGTTTATTGAAAATAACAATTAAGAGTAAACAATTATTTTACTTTAGACACGATATAACTTAGTCTATATTCTCAATTATGTGAACCTTCAGTTCTGACATAAAAGTGAGAACAGAGAATTATAGCAACTTGTCTAAAACCCTGCTGACAGAGCAGAGCCAGACTTCTAAGGCAGGCTACCTGAATTTGGTGCTTGGGCTCTGAAACATTATGACGTTTTATTCCTGATAACTTGGAGTCTGTAGTTAAAAAAAATCCTCTGATGAAATGGACATTCAACAATGGCAACTGGTATAGCACCTTCTGTGTTTCTTTTTAAATGATTGTGGCAACATTTTTTTTTTTGATCATGAGATGATCCAATTACTTCTAGTATTATTTTCTATTCCAGACTAAAGAAAAATATCACACTAGGTGCTTACACCAGGGACATCAGCTTTACTCTAGGATTTGCTTTTAAGTCACGATAAGTGACTTAGTATGCTTGACCCATGGGAATTGCTAGTATTAGGAAGTGCAATCTCTTTGGAGGAAGTGTGTCACTGTGTGGGGAGACATTGAGGGTTCCTAATACTCAAGATCTGCTCAGTGCTAGAGTCAGTATTCTTTTGACTGCCATTGGAACAAGATGCAACACTTTCAACTCCCCCATACACTTCAGTCTGGATAATGTCATGCTTTCTTCCACGAAGATAACTCTGAAACTGTAAGCCAGATCGAATTCAATAGAATTGCATTGGTCATAGTGTCCTTTCACAGCAATGAAATCGTAATTAAGACATGGTTTCATTTCTTATTTTTTATTTTAATTGTTCTCTCAAAATAATATCACATGTGAAGTACGTACATGTAACTTTGTGACAAGTAGAAAAATAACTATTTAAGAAACAAGGACCACATGGGCACAGGGTATAATATCCTGAACAGAACACCAATGGCTTACGATCTGAGGTCAACAATCAAGAAATATGAGGTCTGTTGAATTTTGTCAAATGCTTTCTCGGCACCTAATGAGATGATTATGAGGTTTTATTCTTTGGGTTCATTTATATAGTGGATTATACTGGTGGATTTCCATATATTGAGTTATCCTTGCATCCCTGGAATGAAGCAGACTTGATCATGGTGAAGGATCATTTTTATGTATTCTTGAATTTGATTTATGAGAATTTTATTGAGTATTTTTGCATTGATATTCACAAGCAAGATTGGTCTGAAGTTCTCTTTCTTTGCAGGGTCTTTGGGTGGCTTAGTTCTAAGCATAAATGCTTACTGACAGGAGTCTGATATGGATGTCTCCTGAGAGGCTCTGCCAGAGCCTTACAGATACAGATTAAGATGCTTGCTGCTAACCTTCAGACTGAGCATGGGGACCAAAATGGAGGAATTAGAGAAAGGACTGAAGGAGTTGAAGGGGTTTGCATCCCCATAGGAAGAACAACAATACCAACCAACCAGACCCCCCCAGAGCTCCCAGAGAGTAAACCACCAACCAAAGAGTATACATGGGGGACTCATGGCTCTAGCTGCATATGTAGCAGAGAATGGCATTGTCTGGCATCAATAGGAGGAGAAGCCCTTGCTCATGTGAAGGCTGGTTTCCCCAGTGTACAGGTATGCCAGGGTGTTCACGTGGAAGTGTGTAGGTGGAAGGGGGACCATCCTCATAGAAGCAGGGGGAGGGAAGATTGGAGATAAGGGAGCTGAAAAAGGAGATAACATTTTATGTAAATATATAAAATATCCAACAAAAATAAAAAAATGGGAACTCATAAAATTGAAAGGCAAAGGACACTGTCGATAGGACAAAACTGCAACCTACAGATTGGGAAAAAATTGTCAAGAAGTTAAACTCCAGAGAACCAAATAACCCTATTAAAATGAGGTACAGAGCTAAACAAAATTCTCAACTGAGGAATATCAAATGGCAACAAAGCACGTAAGGAAATGTTCAGCATCCTTACTTATCAGGCAAATGAAAATCAAAAACCCCTGAGATTTCACCTCACAGCAATCAGAAAGGCTAAGATCAAAAACTCAGGTAACAGCAGATATTGGTTAGCATATGGAGAAAGAGGAACATGTCTCCATAGCTGGTAGGATTGCAAGCTGGTACAACCACTCTGGAAATCAGTCTGGCTGTTCATCTGACAATTGGACATAGTACTCCTGGGACCTAGTTGTACCACTCCTGGGCATATATCCAAAAGGTGTTCTAACATACAACAAAGACACATGCTCCTCTATGTTCCTAGCAGCCTTATTTATAATAGCCAGAATCTGGAAAGAACCCAGATGCCCTTCAGCAAAGGAATGGATACAGGGAATCTAGTAAATTTATACAATGGAATACTACCAGCTATTAGAAACAATAACTTCATGAAACTCACAGGCAAATGGATGGAACTAGAAAGTATAATCCTGAGTGAGGTAACTCAGTCACAAAAGAACACACATGGTATAAACTCACTGATAAGTGGTTATTAGACAAAAAAGCTTGCAATACCCATGATAAAACTCACGGAACATATGAAGCTAAAAAGAAGGAAGACCAAAGTATGGAAGCTTTAGTCCTATTTAGACGAGGAAACAAAATAATCACAATAGGTAGATGGTGGGAGGGACTTTGGAGGATGAGACGAGGGGAAGGGGGAAAATGAGGGACTGAAGCAAGTGTGGGAAGGGACTATAAGACAAGGATGATATACAGAGGGTGAGGGTCATAAATTTTAACAGGTGTCTGTAACAATGGGAAATAAGGAACTGAGGGTAGCCAACAGAAAGTCCCAGATGTCAAGAATGTGAGAGGCTCCTAGGACACAATGGGGATGATATTAGCTGAAATAACCAACAAAGGGGAGACAGAACCTGTAGGGATCATATCATGAGGTTAGGCATGGCCCCATATTGAGGGATGTGACCACAAACCCTTCTCAAAAAATTTAATGCAGTATTGCTCCTGCGTAAAGGAAACACGGGGATAAAGGGTGGAGCAGAGACTAAAGGAAAGACCATCCAGAGACTGCACCACCTAGAGATTGATAGCATATATAGCCACTAAACCTGTATGCTATTGCTGATGGCAAGAAGTTCTTGCTGACAGGAGCCTGATAAAGCTGTCTCCTGAGAGGGTCTGCCAGAGTCTGACAAATACAGATGCAGACGCTTGCAGTCAACCATCAGACTGAGCACAGCAACCCTAATCAAGGAGTTACAGGAAGGACTGAAGGAGCTAAAGGAGTTTACAACCCCAAAGGAAGGATAACAATATTCAACCAATCAATCCCCCCCGGCCCCAAGCTCCCAGGGACTAAATCACCAACCAGAGAACATGGGGGGACCTATGGCTCCAGCAGCATATGTAGCAGAGGTTGGGCCTTATCTGGCATCAATGGGAGGTACAGCTCTTGGTCCTGTGAAAGATTGATGCCCCAGCATAGGCGAATGCTAGGGCTGTGAGGGGGGAGTAGTTAGGTGGTGGGAAAGCACCATCGTATAAGCAGAGGGAAGGGGGATAGGATAGGGGATTTGCAGAGGGGAAACCAGGAGAGGGAATAACATTTAAAATGTAAATAAATAAAATATTGAACAAAGGACAAAGAAAAAAGAAATAATGACCATCTTACTTCTTCACAAATCATCTACTTGTTTTTACTTATTTTAATCAAAGTACAGAGACCCAAGTTTAAATTTTTGACCTTTAACTTATATACCAGGGGAATATGAGCATATTTTTCTCAGATTTCTTCTTTCATTATCAACAAAAATGTTGACAATGGCACCTGTTTTACCAGGTAATTTTAAGATTAAATGCCACACCTCATATACAAAATGTTTTCATGTACTTAGAAAATACTATATAAGCAATATACCCAAAATATTTAATAAATATATTTGTTGTACCCTTGAGTCTTTACATATTCACAAATGTTCTCAAAATTGCTGAGTTTTATAAAATTTAATGCACAAATTAGTTTAGCAACTTTAGCTACATGAAATGTGTTCTTTATTTTCTTATTATAAAACATTAAACTTGTTTACTTTTTCAGAGACGCTTAATGATATAATCCATAGTCAGGAGGTACAGCAACAAAGTACAGATCCTTCCTTAGTTAAAATGAGAATATATTTCAATAAAGGCATTTTAAGTTGAAGATATCATAAACTTAAAATGCATTTGTTACACCTAACCTACCAAGCAAACATAGCTTACCAAGGCAGTGCTCTGTGGAATATCAGTTGTTTACCTTCATTTCCATATGGTTGTCTGGGATCTGTGACTCACTGCTTCTGCTGCACATTGCAAAAGTCTGCAGTATCGCATTTTGCTAGCCAAGACGATAATCACAATGTAAAATGTGAAATAGAATTTTTACTCAGTGTTGATAGCTTTCACACCTTCACATGAGTGTGATACCCCAGAGCTATGTATCAGTCCTGAGTCTGTGAGATCTGCTCTCCTTTCAAGGCCCATTCTGGCCTTCAACTCACTAATATAGCCCATACACACAGTAAACTTAGTGGGTCCTCTTGTCTCAGATTTTTCCTAAGTAATGACATTGTGACATCCACCACCATCTTGGCTAAAATTCATAAATTTAATTATATGTACAAAAATATGAATTTTCTAGTATGTGTGTGTGTGTGTGTTTTTTTTTTTATTTCATGAAGTACAAGAAACCTATCTTTAAAAAAAAAACCTTTTGGGGTGATTTGCCTAACCAATCATTATGTCTTCTAATGATTTTTATAGGTTTTTTCCTTTAGTTATATTTTACTTTTTGATTAATTATTTTATATATTAACAGTTAAATAGTTGTCTCTCTTTCTGGTCCCCCATCCATGGGACTCCTACAGCACCCCCCTTCCCTTTACCTCTAAGAAGGTGTTCTCCACCCATCCACACACTCCTACCTCACCCTTCTAGCATTCCTTTTCTCTGGTGCCTCAAACATCCACAGGGCCATGTACATCCCCTCCCACTGAAGTCAGATAAAACAGTGTTCCACTACATATGTGGTAGGGACAAAAGACCAGGCCATGTATACACTGGTTGGTGGCTTAGTCCCTGGGAGCTCTGAGCTGTCCTGTTAGTTGATACTGTTTTTCTTCTTATGCATTTGCAATAACCTACATCTCCTTCAGTCCTTCCCCTAACTCTTCCATAGGGGTTACTGGGCTCAGTACAATGGTTGACTATAAGTATCTGCATCTGTCTCAGTCACGTGCATGCTGGTAGAGTCTCTCAGAAGACAGACATTCCGGGTGCTTGTATGCAAGCATATCTTCGCATAAGCAATAGTCAGAGTTTGGTGCCTGAACAAGGCATGGTTCCCAAATTGGAGCAGTCTCTAGATGGCTTTTCCTTCAGTCTGTGCTCCATTTTTGTGCCTGTATTTCCTTTAGACAGGAACAGTTTTGAGAGACATGCGTGGCCACATCCCTCACTGGGGGCCATGTGTATCTACTGGAGGTGGTTTCTTCAGATTCCATCTCCCTACTGCTGGGCATTTCACCTAATGTTATCCCCATTGGGTCCTTGGAGACCCTTATATTTCTGGTGTCTGCCACTTTCTAGTAGTTCCTCCTGTCACAACACTGCTGCATATTTCAATTCATTGTCCTGGCCCTCTGGTGCTCTCTCCGGTCTCCCTTCATATCTGATCCTTTCTTTCCCTCATCTCTACCACACAGGTTTTCTCATCTTCTGCCTCCTATAATTATTTTGTTCCCCTTCTATGTGCGATTGTAGCATTCATAGTTGGGCCGTCCTTTTGTTAAACTTCATATGGTCTGTGAGTTGTATCATGGGTATTTTGAATTTTTGTAGCTAATACCAACTTATCAGTGAGTACATACCACATATGTCATTTTGAGTCTGGGTTACATCACTCAGGATGAAATTTTCTAATTTCATTCATTTGCCTGAAAAATTCAAGATGTCCTCATTTTTAATAACTGAATATTATTCTATTATGTAAATGGACCACATTTTCTTGTCCATTCTTCTCTCTCTTTTTTTCTGTAAAAACTATTTTTTTAATTTTTTATCTTTATTAGCTTGAGTATTTCTTATTTACATTTCAATTGATATTTCCCTTCCCGGTTTCTGGGCCAACATTCCCCTAACCCCTCTCCCTCCACTTCTTTATGGGCTTCCCTTCCCCATCCTCCCCTCATTACTGCCCTCCCCCCAAAAATCACGTTCACTGGGGGTTCACTCTTGGCAGGACAAGGGCTTCCTCTTCCACTGGTGCTCTTACTAGGCTATTCACTGCTACCTATGAGGTTGGAGCCCAGGGTCAGTCCATGTATAGTCTTTGGGGAGTGGCTTAGTTCCTGGAAACACTGGTTATTGGCATTGTTGTTCATATGGGGTCTCAGGCCCCTTCAAGATCTTCCAGTTCTTTCTCTGATTCCTTCAACGGGGGACCTATTCTCAGTTCAGTGGTTTGCTGCTGGCATTCGCCAATGTTTGGCTGTATTCTGGCTGTGTCTCTCAGGAAAGATCTGCACCCAGTTCCGGTTTGCCTGAACTCTTTGCTTCATCAATCTTATCAAATTGGGTGGCTGTACATGTATGGGCCACATGTGGGGCAGGCTCTGAATGGGTGTTCCTTCTGCCTCTGTTCTAAACTTTGCTTCCCTATTCCCTGTCCAGGGTATTCTTGTTCCCCTTTAAAGAAAGAGTGAAGCATTCGCATTTTGGTCATCCCTTGAGTTTCATGTGTTCAGTGCATCTAGGGTAATTCAAGCATTTGAGCTAATAGCCACTTATCAACGAGTGAATGCCATGTGTGTTTTTCTGTGATTGGGTTAGCTCACATAGGATGATATTTTCCAGTTCCATCCATTTGCCTATGAATTTCATAAAGTCATTGTTTTTGATAGCTGACTAATGTTCCATTGTGTAGATGTACCACATTTTCTGTATCCATTCCTCTTTTGAAGGGCATCTGGGTTCTTTCCAGTTTCTGGCTATTATAAATAAGGCTGCTATGAACATAGTGGAGCATATGTCTTTTTTATATGTTGGGGCATATTGTGGGTATATGCCCAAGAGAGGTATAGCTGGGTCCTCAGGCAGTTCAATGTCCAATGTTCCGAGGAGCCTCCAGACTGATTTTCAGAATGGTTGTACCAGTCTGCAATCCCACCAACAATGGGGGAGTGTTCCTCTTTCTCCACAACCTGGCCAGCATCTGCTGTCACCTGAGTTTTAGATCTTAGCCATTCTCACTGGTGTGAGGTGAAATCTCAGTGTTGTTTTGATTTGCATTTCCCTTATGACTAAAGATGTTGAACATTTCTTTAGGTGTTTCTCAGCCATTTGGCATTCCTCAGCTGTGAATTCTTTGTTTAGCTCTGAACCCCTTTTTTTAATAGGGTTATATGTCGCCCTGCAGTCTAACTTCTTGAATTCTTTGTATATTTTGGATATAAGCCCTCTATCTGTAAAGATCTTTTCCCAATCTGTTGGTTGCCATTTTGTCCTAACAACAGTGTCCTTTGCCTTACACAAGCTTTGCAGTTTTATGAGATCCCATTTGTCGATTCTTGATCTTAGAGCATAAGCCATTGGTATTTTTTTTTAAGATATTATCTCCAATGCCCATGTGTTCGGGATGCTTGCTCAATGGTTCTTCTATTAGTTTGAGTGTATCTGGTTTGATGTGGAGGGCCTTTATCCCCTTGGACTTAAGCTTTGTGCAGGGTGATAAGCATGGATAGATCTGCATTCTTCTACATGCTGACCTCCAGTTGAACCAGCACCATTTGCTGAAAATACTATCTTTTTTTTTTTTTTTTAGCCAGAAGTCATTTTCATTTTTTTTCATTTGTTATTTCTTTTTTTTTTTTATTAACTTGAGTATTTCTTATATACATTTCGAGTGTTATTCCCTTTCCCGGTTTCCGGGCAAACATCCCCCTCCCCCCTCCCCTTCCTTATGGGTGTTCCCCTCCCAACCCTCCCCCCATTGCCGCCCTCCCCCCATAGACTAGTTCACTGGGGGTTCAGTCTTAGCAGGACCCAGGGCTTCCCCTTCCACTGGTGCTCTTACTAGGATATTCATTGCTACCTATGGGGTCAGAGTCCAGGGTCAGTCCATGTATAGTCTTTAGGTAGTGGCTTAGTCCCTGGAAGCTCTGATTGCTTGGCATTGTTGTACTTTTGGGGTCTCGAGCCCCTTCAAGCTCTTCCAGTTCTTTCTCTGATTCCTTCAATAGGGGACCTATTCTCAGTTCAGTGGTTTGCTGCTGGCATTCGCCTCTGTATTTGCTGTATTCTGGCTGTGTCTCTCAGGAGAGATCTACATCCGGCTCCTGTCGGTCTGCACTTCTTTGCTTCATCCATCTTTTCTAATTGGGTGGCTGTATATGTATGGGCCACATGTGGGGCAGGCTCTGAATGGGTGTTCCTTCAGTCTCTGTTTTAATCTTTGCCTCTCCCTTCCCTGACAAGGGTATTCTTTTTCCTCATTTAAAGAAGGAGTGAAGCATTCACATTTTGATCATCCGTCTTGAGTTTCCTTTGTTCTAGGGATCTAGGGTAATTCAAGCATTTGGGCTAATAGCCACTTATCAATGAGTGCATACCATGTATGTCTTTCTGTGATTGGGTTAGCTCACTCAGGATGATATTTTCCAGTTCCAACCATTTGCCTACGAATTTCATAAACTCGTTGTTTTTGATAGCTGAGTAATATTCCATTGTGTAGATGTACCACATTTTCTGTATCCATTCCTCTGTTGAAGGGCATCTGGGTTCTTTCCAGTTTCTGGCTATTATAAATAAGGCTGCGATGAACATAGTGGAGCACGTGTCTCTTTTATATGTTGAGGCATCTTTTGGGTATATGCCCAAGAGAGGTATAGCTGGATCCTCAGGCAGTTCAATGTCCAATTTTCTGAGGAACCTCCAGACTGATTTCCAGAATGGTTTTACCAGTCTGCAATCCCACCAACAATGGAGGAGTGTTCCTCTTTCTCCACATCCTCGCCAGCATCTGCTGTCACCTGAGTTTTTGATCTTAGCCATTCTCACTGGTGTGAGGTGAAATCTCAGGGTTGTTTTGATTTGCATTTCCCTTATGACTAAAGATGTTGAACATTTCTTTAGGTGTTTCTCAGCCATTCGGCATTCCTCAGCTGTAAATTCTTTGTTTAGCTCTGAACCCCATTTTTTAATAGGGTTATTTGTTTCCCTGCGGTCTAACTTCTTGAGTTCTTTGTATATTTTGGATATAAGGCCTCTATCTGTTGTAGGATTGGTAAAGATCTTTTCCCAATCTGTTGGTTGCCGTTTCGTCCTAACCACAGTGTCCTTTGCCTTACAGAAGCTTTGCAGTTTTATGAGATCCCATTTGTCGATTCTTGATCTTAGAGCATAAGCCATTGGTGTTTTGTTCAGGAAATTTTTTCCAGTGCCCATGTGTTCCAGATGCTTCCCTAGTTTTTCTTCTATTAGTTTGAGTGTGTCTGGTTTGATGTGGAGGTCCTTGATCCACTTGGACTTAAGCTTTGTACAGGGTGATAAGCATGGATCGATCTGCATTCTTCTACATGTTGACCTCCAGTTGAACCAGCACCATTTGCTGAAAATGCTATCTTTTTTCCATTTGATGGTTTTGGCTCCTTTGTCAAAAATCAAGTGACCATAGGTGTGTGGGTTCATTTCTGGGTCTTCAATTCTATTCCATTGGTCTATCTGTCTGTCTCTGTACCAATACCATGCAGTTTTTTTCACTATTGCTCTGTAATACTGCTTGAGTTCAGGGATAGTGATTCCCCCTGAAGTCCTTTTATTGTTGAGGATATCCATTGGATGGTTTTGGCACCTTTGTCAAAACTCAAGTGACCATAGGTGTATGGGTTCATTTTTGGGTCTTCAATTCTATTCCACTGGTCTATCTGTCTGTCTCTGTACCAATACCACACATTTTTTATCACTATTTCTCTGTAATACTGCTCGAGTTCAGGGATAGTGATTCCCCCAGAAGTCCTTTTATGTTGAGGATAGTTTTAGCTATCCTGGGTTTTTTGTTATTCCAGATGAATTTGCAAATTATTCTGTCTACCTCTTTGAAGAATTGGATTGATATTTTGGTGGGTATTGAATTGAGTCTGTAGATTGCTTTTGATAAAATGGCCATTTTTGCTATATTAATCCTGCCAATCCATGAGCATGAGAGATCTTTCCATCTTGTGAGGTCTAGTTCAATTTCTTTCTTCAGAAGCTTGAAGTTCTTATTGTACAGATCTTAAACTTGCTTGGTTAAAGTCACACCGAGGTATTTTATATTATTTGGGACTATTATGTAGGGTGTCATTTCCCTAATTTCTTTCTTGGCTTTTTTCTTGTTTGTGTAGAGGAAGGCTACTGATTTATTTGAGTTAATTTTGTACCCAGCCACTTTGCTGATGTTGTTTATCAGTTTTAGTAATTCTCTGGTGGAACTTTGGGATCACTTAAATATACTATCATATCATCTGGAAGTAGTGATATTTTGAATTCTTCTTTTCCAATGTGTATCCCCTTGATCTCGTTTTGTTTTCTGATTCCTCTGGCTAGAACGTCAAGAACTATATTGAATAAATAGGGAGAAAGTGGGCAGCCTTTTCTAGTCCATGATTTTATTGGGATTGCTTCAAGTTTCTGTTAGTTTAATGTTAGTGACTGGTTTGCTGTATATGGCTTTTACTATGTTTAGGTATGGGCATTGAATTCCTATTCTTTCCAGGACTTTTATCATGAAGGGGTGCTGAATTTGTCAAATGCTTTCTCAGCATCTAATAAAATGATCATGTGGTTTGTTCTTTCAGTTTGTTTATATAATGGATTAAGTTGATGTCTTTCCATATATTAAACCATCCCTGCATGCCTGGGATGTAGCCTACTTGATCATGGTGGATGATTGTTTTGATGTGCTCTTGGATTCAGTTTGCCAGAATTTTATTGAGTATTTTTGCATCGAAATTCATAAGGGAAATTGGTCTTAAGTTCTCTTTCTTTGTTGGGTCTTTGTGTGGTTTAGGTATAAGAGTAATTGTGGCTTCATAGAAGGAATTCAGTAGTGCTCCATCTGTTTCCATTTTGTTGAATAGTATTGGTGTGAGGTCTTCTATGAAGGTCTGATAGAATTCTGCACTAAACCTGTCTGGACCTGGGCTCTTTTTGGTTGGGAGACCTTTAATGACTGCTTCTATTTACTTAGGAGTTATGGGGTTGTTTAACTGGTTTATCTGTTCCTGATTTAACTTTGGTACCTGGTATCTGTCTAGGAAATTGTCCATTTCCTGAAGATTTTCAAGTTTTGTTAAATATAGGCTTTTGTAGTCAGATCTTATGATTTTTTGAATTTCCTCTGATTCTATAGTTATGTCTCCCTTTTCATTTCTGATTTTGTTAATTTGGACATACTCTCTGTGTCCTATCTTAGTCTGGTTAAGGGTTTGTTTATCTTGTTGATTTTCTCAAAGAACCAACTTTTGGTTCTGCTGATTCTTTGTATTATCCTTTTTGTTTCTACTTGGTTGATTTCAGCTCTGAGTTTGATTATTTCCTGCCTTCTACTCCTCCTGTGTGTATTTGCTTCGTTATGTTCTAGAGCTTTTAGGTGTCCTGTCAAGCTGCTGACATATGCGCTCTCCTGTTTCTTTCTACAGGCATTCAGAGCTATAAGTTTTCCTCTTAGCACAGCTTTCATTGTGTCCCATAAGTTTGGTTATGTTGTACCTTCATTTTCGTTAAATTCTAAGAAGTCTTTTATTTCTTTCTTTATTTCTTCCTTGACCAGGTTATCATTGAGTGGAGAAATGTTCAACTTCCATGTATATGTGGGCGTTCTTCACTTATTGTTATTGAAGACCAGCTTTAGCTGGTGGTGGTCTGATAGGACTCATGGGATAATTTCTATCTTTCTCTATCTGTTGAGGACTGTTTTCTGACCAATTATATGGTCAATATTGGAGAAAGTACCATGAGGTGATGAGAAGAATGTATATCCTTTTGCTTTAGGATAGAATGTTTTGTAAATATCTGTTAAGTCTGTTAAGTCCATTTGGTTCTTGACTTCTCTTAGTCTGTCTATGTCTCTGTTTAATTTCTGTTTCCATGATCTATCCATTGATGAGAGTGGGGTGTTGAAATCTCCTACTATTATTGTGTGAGGTGCAATGTGTGTTTTGAGCTTTAGTAAGGTTTCTTTTATGTATGTAGGTGCCCTTGTATTTGGAGCATAGATATTTAGGATTGAGAGTTCATCTTGGTGGATTTTTCCTTTGATGAATATGAAGTGTCCTTCCTTATATCTTTGGATGACTTTTAGTTGAAATTCGATATTAGAATGGCTACTGCGGCTTGCTTCTTCAGACCATTTGCTTGGAAAGATATTTTCCAGCCTTTTACTCTGAGGTAGTGTCTGTCTTTGTCTCTGAGATATATTTCCTGTAAACAGCAGAATGCAGGGTCCTCATTGCATATCCAGTTTGTTATTCTATGTGTTTTTATTGGCGAGTTGAGACCATTGATGCTGAGAGTAATTAAGGAATAGTGATTATTGCTTCCTGTTATATTCATATTTGGATGTGAGATTATGTTTGTGTGCTTTTCTTCTCTTTGTTTTGTTGCCAAGACGGTTAGTTTCTTGCTTTATCTAGGGTGTAGCTTGCCTCCTTATCTTGGACTTTACCATTTATTATCCTTTGTAGCGCCGAATTTGTAGAAAGATATTGTGTAAATTTGGTTTTGTAATGGAATATCTTCGTTTCCCCATCTATGTTAACTGAGAGTTTTGCAGGATATAGTAACCTGGGCTGGCATTTGTGTTCTCTTAGGGTCTGTATGACATCTGTCCAGGATCTTCTGGCTTTCATAGTCTCTGGCGAGAAGTCCTGGGTGATTCTGATAGGTCTGCCTTTATATGTTACTTGACCTTTTTCCCTTACTGCTTTTAATATTCTTTCTTTATTTTGTGCATTTGCTGTTTTGACTATTATATGACAGGAGGAGTTTCTTTTCTCGTTCAATCTATTTGGAGTTCTGTAGGCTTCTTGTATGTTTATGGGCATCTCTTTCTTTAGGTTAGGGAAGTTTTCTTCTATGAGTTTGTTGAAGATATTTACTGGTCCTTTGAGCTGGGAGTCTTTACTCTCTTCTATACCTATTATCCTTAGGTTTGATCTTCTCATTGAGTCCTGGATTTCCTGTATGTTTTGGAGCAGTAGCTTTTTCCGTTTTACATTATCTTTGACAGTTGTGTCAATGATATCTATGGAATCTTCTGCTCCTGAGATTCTCTCTTCTATCTCTTGTGTTCTGAGGCTGATGCTTGTATCTATGGCTCCTTGCCTCTTCCTTTGGTTTTCTATATCCAGGGTTGTTTACCTGTGTCCTTTCTTTATTTCATCTATTTCCATTTTAATTCCTTCAACTGTTTGATTTTGTTTTCCTGGAATTCTTTCAGGGATTTTTGTGTCTCCACTCTATGGGCTTTTACTTGTTTATCTATGTTTTCCTGCTTTTCTCTAAGGAAGTTCTTTCTATATTTTGGATATTGGATGTAGGGTTGATAAAGATCTTCTCCCAATCTGTAGGTTGCAATTTTGTCTTACTGACAGTGTATTTTGCCTTACCGAAGCTTTTCAGTTTCATGAGGTCCCATTTTCAAGTGATGATCTTAGAGCCTGAGCCAGTGGTGTTTTGTTCACAAAATTTTCCCCTCTGCCTATGTGTTCAAGGATATATTGCACTTCCCCTTCTGTTATTTTCAGTGTATATGACATTACGTTGGGCTCTTGTTCCAATTGTATTTGAGCTTTGTACACAGGTGTGACCCTGGCCTGAGCCCTAATACCTTCCTCAACTGGGACCTCCACAATGGATATATTCACTGTGCTGGAGCCCATTGTCTTTCCTATCTGCAACTCTACCCAGGGCAAATTGAATGTCCAGACCTTCTTTCACACTCCACAGCCTGTCTGTCTACTAGGAGGTCACTGTAACTAGGGATAAAAGAAGCCTGCCCTATCTAAGAATGGAGAAGTACCCCTATCCAGAGACTGCACTATGTGCTTCCCATGCGGCTTGCTCTAATCCAAGCCACAAAGCTCAACCTGCCTACAAGGTGGGACAGGCCCTAGCCAGAGAGACAAGGAATTCAGTTAATACCAGATATAACAGATAGTGAGAGGCACAAGAATGTAAGAAAGTTAATGTAATTTGGCATCACTAGATCCAGTTCTACCACAGCAAGCCCTGGATAACCTAACTAGATTATGAAAATTAAGATACTGACCTCAAATCCCATCACATGAACATGATAGAGGCCATTAAGAAGTTCATAAATAACTCCCTTAAAGAAGTACAGGAGAACATAGGCAAGCAAGTAGAAGCCACTAAAGAGCAAACAAATAAATCCTTTAAAGAAGTATAGGAAACACAACCAAACAGGTGAAGGAATTGAACAACATCATCCAAAACCTAAAAATGGAAATAGAAATAATAACAAAAAAAGAAATAGAGGCAAGCCTAGAGTTAGAAAACCTAGAAAAGAGATCAGGAATTACAGATGCCAGCATCACCAAATGATCTTTTATTAAACTCAATGATTTTCTATATTTTGAATGCTACCATCACCATTTTTGGGTTAGATATTGAGTGGACAAAAAAATAAATAAATAAAAAGGAGTACGTGACTGCTCCTAGATAAAGTGGAGGAGAAGGCTTAGGGTGGATATGAGGGAGAGAAAAATCCAGAGCTTTCTACAATCTCCACTTTGTGTAATTTCTTTTTTTTTCTTCCATTTTTATTAAATTGGGTGTTTCTTGTTTACATTACAAATGTTATTCCCTTTCCTGGTTTCCTACCAAAGGAGCTTTGAGTCAACAACCATTTACAGGGTCTGTTGGTAGTATTATAAATTTAACAATGTTTCAATCTCAAAAAAAGCAAACAAACAAAGAAAAGAAAACCAAACTATATCAAATGTCTTAGTGTTCTGTAATTCCTAAAAAAATTTCCAGAGCTTGAGGAATCTGGAATGATCCAGA
Organism: Rattus norvegicus; assembly: GCF_021556685.1. Lineage (NCBI taxonomy): Eukaryota > Metazoa > Chordata > Mammalia > Rodentia > Muridae > Rattus > Rattus norvegicus. Next base: position 88,645,546 of record NC_141554.1, read on the forward strand.
GACATGATGGGTCAACTGAAGTAGATCATGTTGAGGAGAGAGTTTAGGGAAAAGACTGGACTGAAGAGGGAGGGTAGATCCAGGATCCAAGATGCCAGATGTGCAAGATACCAAAAGGCTATAAGTGCAAAAAGACCAGGAAAGCAAAATATCTGCCTATATAGGAATCAGAAAAGTAGGGCATGGAGGAAGCCCAGCTCAGTCCCTACTCTAAAGAGGTTTAGGGCAGGGGCCACACAGTATGCCAACCAGGGGTATTTTAAAAATGCAGTCAGTATTTTCAAGTATAAATACTACATCTGATCTTGTTCTAATAATATGTGTAGAACATCAGGCACAGATTATCATGTATATTATGTATTTATTTGCTAAGTAAAAAACAGAATATATAAAAACAGTACAAAATAAGTACCAAAACATGTTTAAATTAATATATAATGAATTTGAAGTTAATTGGGGAGTTAAAATTTCTGTCTCTCCAAAATATGTTTGTTCTGTGAGTTATAAATTATTAATTTCTTAAATAATTAATCTGCTTCATGAACAATTCATAACTAATATATGTTTTACATTTGGAAAAAAATTCATCATTATACTCTGTCTAAGTTACCACAAATTCTACCTTAGAAAAGCTGAAGAGTGACTAAAGTGACTAATTATAGTAGACAAAAATAAGAATCTGTTATTCTTTCTTTAATCTAATTATAAAAATACAATAATCTCATTCACAACTACCTATTCTTGAAGAAAGCAGGGTGTTATCAAATCCATCCATAGAAAACCATGTATTTTAGCTTTGAGGCAGAATTATATTAGAATTGTATAGATAGTGAGATAAATAATGTGGGCTACTGTCTGCTTTCTCCATTCACAAAAGTTGTAATGCAAATTATCTCTTCCACTTGTTTCTATTTGCCTTGTCCTTCTCAGAGGAATTTGATATGATATCAGTACAAGACTATAGTAAGTAAGGCTTTGGGGGGAAAAGCTTAACATTTTAGTCAGTGATCAAAGTGCTTACTTAAGATGCATGAAAGAGAGCACATTTTAGTCTGCTGTCAGCGTAACAGTATTTATTTGCCTGAGATACTGGTTTCCCTTTAATAGGAATGACAATTTTCAACAGTATCATTTGCTCTGTATCAGTTACTTTTTAAGTACATTATTAAAATGAAATTCATTTCATATATACCCCATTTTTGTTCTCTTTTGTAGGTGTCAAATTCACACTGAACATTTTGAAAAAATATAGTTTATTTGAAGTTTTCATGTGTGTGTCAACATTGAACTTTGATGATATCCTTTCAATAACACCATCCTCTAACTCCCTGTCTTCTTTTCACCTTCATGTACTCTTTTTCTAAATTATTATTCTTAACACTTTGAATGCAGTTAATTCTGGCCATATGCAATGAAGTGTGGAATAAATGCAATTAGTGTTACCCATATGCAAAGAATTGTGGAATATTCAACAAAACAGGAGCAACCAACCAGTGACAATGTCCTCCAAGGAGAGATTGAATGTTTTCACAGCATCCATCAGCTGAGTGTCATTCCTCAGATGTGAGTTAGACTTCCTGAGTTCCTTCTACATTCATGCTTGAAGGTTTGGCTGATTAGATCCTATACAAGTCTTTTAGAAGTAACTCTTGTACTTTACTGCTAATATCTACTTATTAGAAAGTACATACTATTCATGTCCTTTTGGGTCTGTTACCTCACTCAGAATATTTTCTAGTTCTATCCATAAAGTCCAGGATAACCATGCTATAATCAACAGACCAAAATAAGCCAAATAAAAGAAGAGCACAAGGAGGATATTTAACTCTGTCTCAGAAGGTAGGCAAAATAGAGGTATTTGGAAGGACAGAATTGGGCAGAAGAGGGGATGGGAAAGGAAGCAAGCAGTGGAGGGGAGTGTCATATGTAGGGAGAGAAAAGGAAAGAAGGGAGACATCAGCTGGCAAGCATGGGCAATCACTAGGATGAGCCAGATACCTGGGATAGGGAGAGGCCCCCAATGGACTATGAGGGAGACTCTAGCTGAGACTCCTAGCACTGGGGGATATAGATCCTGAAGTGGCCACTCCCTCTAGTCACTTAGCACTCCCCGGGGAAGGACAAAGACAACAATCCACTCACAAATGTTTGACCCAAAATGTGTCCTGCTGTGATGGTTTGCATATGCTTGGTCCAGGGTTTGGCAAGATTAGAAGGTGTAGCCTTGTTGGAGGAAGTGTGTCACTATGGGGGTAGGCTTGGAGACCCTCCACCTAGCTGCTTGAGGATGCTCAGTCTGTTCCTGGCTTCCTTCAGATGAAAATGTAGAACTCTCATCTCTTCCTGCACCTTGCCTGCCTGGATGCAACCATGCTCTGAACCTGTAAGCCAGCCCCAATTAAATGCTGTCTTTTATAAAACTTGCACTGGTCATGGTGTCTGTTCACAGCAATAAAATCCTAACTAAGACACTTGCCTACAAGATATGCAGGGACAAAGGTAGAGCTGAGGCTGAGGGAATGGCCAATCAATGACTGCTTGAAATTGAGACTTATTCCATAGGCAAGGACATTCTTTGACACTATTAATTATAACACATTATGCTTGAAGATAGGAACCTACAACTCTCAGAGAGTCCACCCAACAGCCAGAGAAAAGAGATGCAAAGACTCAGAGACAAACATTAGATGGAACTTGGGAATTCTTTTACTGATGGACCCAAAAAGGACAGAAACTACAGAGGATGACCAACTGAGTCAAGTAACCTGAACCCTTGGAGGATCCCAGAAACTGAATGACCAACACACAGGGTCATACATGGGATACACCTAGCCTCCTGCACATATGTAGCAGATGAGCAGCTTGGTCTTCATGCAAGTCCCCCAAATAAATGGAGCACATGCTGTCCATGAGCTTGTTGTCTGTGTACCTGTGGATCCCACACCACTAAATGAACAGCCTTGTCTGGCCTCAGTGGCAGAAGCCCTGCCTATCTAACAACAACTTGATGTGTAGGAGGGAGGGGTGACACCCAGAGTGGGACTTTCGTGAGGGGGGTACTAGGAGAAGAGAAGGGGGTGATATTGGGTTCTAAATTGAATACATAAATACATTTAATTTAAGAATATATACAAAAAGGAAGTAACTCTTTCTCTGGTATATATTCTTAATTTAAGAATATATATAAAAAGGAAGTTAATGTGGACAAGAGCTTTGTCCACATTAACTTCTAGAAGTTCAAAGTTTACAATCTCCCTCATAGGTGCTCATACTTCCTTTCCCATTCTTCTCCCTCAAAGTTCCAGGAGCCTTGAATAGCTAGGGATTGGTATAGATCCGCAGTTAAGCATTCAGATTCACTTACTCTTGGTACTTGGACAAGTTCTATGAGTCTCTGCATTATGTACTATTTAGTTCAAAAAGTATCTTCTCAGTACACTGTTGAGAGTAGCACTAATCTATGGGTATAGACATAAATATTTAGAAGCCACTTTAACGTTATGGCTAATACAACAACAACAACAACAACAACAACAACTATAACAACAACAACAACAACAAGAAAACAACAGAATGCTCTCAATTAGGATCAATGTTTCAACTTGTCCTGGGCTTTTAACTGTAATTACAGAACCAGAAACAATATGTGTCCATTGTTGCAGGCCTCAATTCAAACAGGAAGTGATAGGTTATAGCCACAAGTGTCTTGCCACTATTATACCAATGGGACCATTTTGTAGGACAGGGTTTTATTGTAGCACAAAAGGTCTGGAACTATGTAAGACAAGTATCTTTTCTCCAAAGAAATCATATAGGATCTTCTGGCTATGTATGCTACAAATCTCCTCATGATACTGTCATTGATCAAATGATATAGAAAATGAATTACATAAATAAGTATTCATACAAGAGTTCTTCAGGCAGTGAATATTCTAAACTTAGTAAGGTAGAAAAATAGCCAAAATTTTCTATAGTTTATTTTAATAGTCATTCTTAACTGTCACTATTTGTCTGCGTTCATTTCTCAAACATGTTTGACACATGCTTAATCCATCAATTAGTTTTCACTAATCATAGTATCAGATAACAGTATTTGTGCATTGTAATGCTGATACTTAGAAATTTAAATTCTCTATGTATTTTAAGAATCATTACAGTAAGGAAAAATAGATCAATCAATTAAAATTTGTGATTTCGATTTTAAAAGATTTGTAGAAGTAAAAATGGAGATTTATTTTAATAAGTATATCATTTGGCAAGTTTCATGAAGTTATAGAAAACAGATCTGCAAAACAAAGCACTTCTCTTTGGAATAGTTACTATTTGACTGAAACAGTATTTCCTATGCCCATAAGTAATAAAACATAATTTAATAGTATGCAGGGTAAATTTACTCAAGTTCTGAATACTTCATAAAGGAGTGTACCAAATGCAATGATTTGAATGTGATACTGTAAACTAATTAGCCTTCAAGACATTTCAGAAAAGAAGAAAAAGAATGTTAAGTGCACAGTGTAACAAGCATCAATAATCCTTTGCTATTTCTTGAAGGGTGTTAATTATTGATAACATTCACAGAGAGAAATTTGAGAGCAAGGAGAAATGGTCCTAAAGATTAAATGATCCCATCACTATTCCTGCTGTCTTACTGCATGAGAAATCTCCATTTATTTACAAAACATGGATTATTTCAGGAAGAAGTTTTTAACTGAAAAATATTTACAACTTCTTGTAACATGACAATATTATACAAAATTAAATATTTCACAAGGAGCATTAGAGTTTTAAATGAACTTATTTAGTGAGACAATATTTGAAAAAAATTATGTCTTAAGACGATAAGGGACATAAGAGAAGGTGTTGACCACGCATCTTACATAGTTGGAAAACTATTGGTGAGGATAATTCAGTGTCCTGTAAAGACCTTTTGTGATTTACAAAATAGTGACATTTTTGTGTCATATTTGACTAGGGGAAAATAATTGTCAAGGTTAGGAGAAGTTGCCCTTCTAGACTCAATTAGAGGGTTTAGAATTGATACAGACTACATTGTGACATTTTAGGATGACTTAAAAATGAAAAGCCTGAGGCTTTTGTGTTTATTGTCATCTCTAAATTTAGCTGTGATGTACTTTTCCTCTTTTTGTTGTCACTGTTTCCCTTATAGTGGTCATTTTTTTAAATAAATGATTGTATGTACCAAACCATCTCTGAAGCAAATACTTTTCAAGGATATTCTTTGATGAGATTAAGCCAATCTTGTGGACAACACTGTAGGTAGAATTTTATTATACCCCTAAAATAAATAGTTTGAAAAGCTTGGTAATAACAGATGCATGATCCAATCCTTTAAATAATACTCTATGAAAAGTTGAGGTCTTCCAGGAACAGCTTTTATAGAAATCACAATGGGTGAATAGATATGCTGCTTGTAGACTATTTCAGATATGTGAATCATTGAACAGACAAGAGGGAAAAATAAATGAAATGAAGTAAAGGTCATGCGATGACATAAACATGAAGTTTGAGATGAGATATGAAGGTCAAATGCCAGAGTAGGAAGGCTTGACGTACAAAGCTCCTGAGCTAAAGTAATTTGAAAAACTCAGTTTTCATTTACCTAAGTGCCTTTCTTGAAAGCTGTTGTGCTGTGTTAGAAAAAGCAATATAATGCACTGGGAGAGTCAGGAATATAGCTCTTCTGTTAGAGTCTAGGCTAAAATCCCCCAAACCCTGCCTTTCTTTTATGGTGGTAAGTTTTCCAACCAACAAGCATATGAATAATGTGTAATAGATGACCATGGCATGTGGAGGGTCTTATAATTACTTACAATTACAATAAAAGATAAGGTGGCAGGAATGGTTATCAATCTCTACAAATAAAGCAGAAGGTAGTTATTTAATTCTTCCAATTATTCAGAACAGTTTGTGGATATTATAATAGGGATTTTAGTCACTTTTAGTCATAAAGCATATCTGTTTTGAATGGAAATTGAACTTTCTTTTGTTTTTGTATTGCTGCTGACTAGCAGCAAATTTCATTACCAGGAGAACACCATTTTTCAACTCATCTTCAAATTAAGACACAGCAAGTTAAGTAGAAATGTTTGGCTGTAATAGATAAGACTTTTTTCTTGAGAAAAATGCTGTTGGTGTTTCTGAGTTCAAGACATAGGATTTCTTTCTTTCTTTTTACATAATATACCATTAAAAAATACCAGCTGGGACTGGCTAGTTTTTAAATAGTATTGATTCTTTGAAAAGATAAATTAAAATGTTATCTCAAGTTTCCTAATAAAGCATTTTTTATCAATTAAATTGCTGAACTGCAGAAGAACTGAAGAGTTATAAGAGGACATATTTAAGGAGCAATGTACCTAACACAAGGCTGCAGATTACCAAACACTCATTTTATTACAATACCCTCACTAAGACAAAGTGGATTAGCGCTCAAGACACTAATGAAGATAATTTTGTCAAGGTCATTAGATGCTTAATATTGTCTGGAGAAGCTGTAAAAGAATTGCACCTGGCTGCTCTCATAATGGTTTGTATATCAAGAAGAGGGAAATGGTATGCAGATTGGTTACCCATTATTTTAGAAGATTAGTTACAGCAGTCACAGATATATTTGATGCATAATATCAGGCAAAGAACAGGTTCACAATCATCTGTTATATATCCTACATTTATAACAGTCAGAGGGCCCTCAATTTGTGTCTGATTATGCTCTTCCATGTGATGTATAAAATACCTGAGGATTTCTATAATAAAGTAGATAAAAAATAATTGTAAACTTCTTCTTGTTAGTGCTAATGATAATACAGAGGCTAATTGCTATGCTAGGAATTTGAGGGCTGCATCTACCAAAATGCTCTTCTTGTCTTCCCTCACTTCTTGTCTTCCCTCACTTCCTGACAATGAAACTCATATTAGAAACATGCTTGTTTAACTATGTGGATTTGAAATTGAAACACTATTAAGCAAAATAAGGATGATTATTTGAGATACATAGTTTACATGCAAAAATAAAACCATTTACAAAAATATGAAAATAAACCAGTAAATTAAGACAATTGAAGATCCTGAAAGTTATTATAATTTGTTTTCATAATTATTACCTTGCTATTTCATAGGCTTCAATAAGGTTATATTTATTACTCTCTACAAAGTATAACTTTCTTTGATATAAAAATTTAAAGATTAAAATAGTATATATTTCCTCCTCCTCTTATTCCAAGAACTTCCAAATGTATCAAAGAGGCAGATAGGTCTATGGAATTCTTAAGAGACAGATTATACTTACTGTCATATCTTAGAAAAAAGAGATGATAAAAAGTAGAATAAGATGTAGGCAAGGAATGTAGAAAAGTCTCATGGAGATGTTTTATATTCAAACACTTCTTTGGATACATGTGAATATGTAATATATTGTGATTGTCATATTCCATTGAGATGGAATCTCTCAGTGAATCTAGAATAGAGAACATCAAACCTAACCAAACTTTCTATATATAAGGGCACTTGGGTAACAGGGACACGCATTCACTACTGGGTCTTCATACTTGTTCAACCAGGGATCTTATGCATTGGCCCATGTCCCCACCCATAGAACATATTTTAAAGAGTAAATTCTGGTTCTGAAATTCTATATACATTGATAATTGCATCCTTATTTAATTATTTTAATGCCTCTTCCATATGATTATTTTTCTTGCTTTTTATGTATATATGTGTATGAGCATACGCATGAATGTGGCAGTGAACATGTACAGGTTTGTATACATGTAGAGGTTAAAATCAGTTGTTTTTAATCAATCAATCACTCTCTACATTGTCTTTCTACACAGGCCTGATTCAGGAGCTCACCAGTTTAACTAGATTGTCAGACAAGTAAGCACCATAGCCCTTCTTCCTGTTTCTACTTAACTTCTAATTGGAACTACAAGCATGTATTTAAATATTCATTAGTGTTTATATTTCTTTTCCACATCCCAGGATCACATACACCAGAACTTTAACACTTGATCTGATTCTTATACCTTATATGTCCACTTTTCTTATTATCCCACCAGTCTATGAATCGTTCACTTTTCCCATTATTCTTGTCTTTTTTCTTCAAACAGACTTTTAAAATTGCGTATATACTTTGACTATTGTCTGTTCAGGTGTTACACATTAGACATCTCTGCACATATAGGGTAAGGTTCTCTCTAAAGAAAGACTTTCCAGTTGGATCCAAATTGTGTAACTGAAGCCAGACGCATTGGAAAATGCCAATGGTTGCAGCACTCAAGGGAAGATGTTGGTTAGGAACAAGAATGTGGATTTCAAGATCAAGCTCACATAGTGAGTTTGAGGTTATCATGGTATATAGAAATCTTGTCTCAAAAATATTCAAATACATTTTTCTTTTTATGTATCATTCTTTTAATTACATACCTTTGGGCCAAACCACTTTGGAAATTAAGATTACAAGCCTCTTTCATATGATATTCCTATAACACCTAGCATCAAACATATGCTAGTGTGAAAAGCATAATTATGTTTATCTCCTCTTGGGTTAGCTTTTCCAAAGACTCATGGTTATGTCAATTTAATTTTTACTTCAAAGGTTGAATTTTGGAAGGGTGGAGTACACAAAATGTTTCCAGTTCCGTAGAAATTGTACACTCAGAGTTAGTTACAGGCATTTAAAGTAGGTTACGCCATCACAAAAAGTAAAAACCCTTCTGGGTATGTAATAAAAGAAACACAGTCCACTTGCAACAATAGATGTTTTATATACTTGAAAGCATTTTTATTTTCAGTAAATCCTTATTTCCTGTCTATCTTGTGATACTTAAAATCAATAACAGGAATTTTTTGAGAAAAAGAGTCCTTTACCTTCTTCTTTTGCCTGACTTTCAAAATAAGGAGTTATGTTTTACTAGTCAATGCTTAACAGAAATACCTTTCATTTTTGGAGAAAACAGCATTTGTTGAAATAAAATAAAATACTATTCTCAAATACTTTTTTAAAGATTTATTTTAAAATTTAATTATGCGTTGATATGTGTGACTATGTGAGTACAGGTGCTCACAGAGTCCATAAGCCCCTATCTTACTGTACCTTCTACTGATGTGCTAAAGACCATTAATTTGTGGAAGAAATTTCTTATCACAGGTTGCTATCACATTCCATAATCATTCCATAATCTGTGGATTCAGAGAACTCAAACAGTTTAGAAATCTGGAGGCAAGAACAGAAACAAAGGCTATTGAAAACTCTACTTAATGACTTGTTCTTTATCAGTTGCTCAACCTGTTTTCTTACACAACCAAGAACTACCTTCCTGGGTATTGTGGACTGTGGCCACTGTGTACTCTGGGCACTGCCTACAGTGGACAAGACCCTCTCATATCAATCTTTAATTTAAAAAAATCCTCACAGCCTTGTCTACAGGCCAACCTGATTAAGACACTTTCTCAATTATGATTTACTCTTCACAGATGATTCTAGCTTGTGTGCATTAGTCTTTTTTATAAAGAAGTCAATCAAACAAAGAAACCATTAATCAGAACACCATGTAATAACAGGCTGTCAACCATGAGTCACATGTGGTCAATGCTAGAAGCTGAACTTGGATACACAACAAAGCCATGAGTTATCTTTCCAGTCCCATATTGGTTGACACTATAAAGAACTATGATTATTAACTCACTCATATGACTGAGTAGTCCTTGCATATGACAGAGTAGGCCAGGAGAAGGATTATACACAAAAAGCAGTTCCTCAAGAAAAATGTTAAAAAAAATTCTTCTGTTGTCTTATGCAAGAAAACATAAGGAAAATTGAAAATTTGCCACACATATAGGTAGATGTAGAGATATAACATTGCAGGATGATTGCTGTCACATATTAAATATCAATGTTGAAGAGTCTAGAATCCATGGAGAATTCAGCACCCAAAGTACCCAGTCTTGTTCAAACAATAATATTGGTCATGTCATAAATGATATACAAGTAAATTTCAAGTTAATGCAAAATATTAAAAAGTCACAGGTGAAGTCATTTGCATCACTTTACCCTAGTGTGAATTATATTGACAATACCATAGAATAGTAAAACTATTAGAACAACACCAATTGTAGAGATCACAAAAGCATCTTATTTGACATATATGAATATCAATGAGTTAATCATGAGTTAAATGTATTTCATCATTAATATGTAAAGTAAGTATAATTTGTTTGCATGCATCATTATGTTTGCAGTTTTGAGACTTCATTGAAAAAGGCTTAGTACTTTCTGATTTAGAAGAACAGATAATACAGTGTAGAAGAATCCTGAACTGATAATGAGAAACACAAATGATTGAACTTCATTACCAGTGAAAGAGTAGAATACTCACCATCACCAAGAAGAATAGTGATATTTTATTCTTTAAGGAAAAGGGGCAGGAAATTGTTCTCAGAAGAAACTGGAAAACACCCCAATCTTCTTGCCAATATGAACCTTATGCAAAGGTTGAGCAAAGTTCTGTAATTTTGTAAGTAATTGTTGATGAGTTAGAAAGAATTTTTTATTAGTTTTGTTATAAGGCAGTGAGAATGATATATGGTTCCGCACACATCACTTGTTTTAAACTATTTCTTTGGTATTCATCTTACATGGTTATTTCTAAAATATATAATAGAGTACGTTCCATGTGCTCAGAAATTTGGTTAAGAAAGATTAGGATCTCACAGACATATTAACTAATCACCTCAAGGTGCTCAGTGGGCAAAGGTAAAATTATTTAGTCCTTTCAAAAAAGTCAACTTACCTATTAAATTACACATCACTACTATTATAGAAGCTTCTTGATTATTCATTTAGAAGAAATCATTAAAAAACAAATTTCTTAAATTCAGTACATTTTTAAAAACCCTCTGTTGATGTTCCCCATGCCCAGTAAGAAACAAAAAGCAAATTATACCTTATTCTGTAGAGGCATATTTATTAATTTCTTTTTCTTTTTTGCTCCCAATTCTAATGAGTCATCTATTTTCTTACCACCTGAATTTTAGCATATCAATGTAAACCGTTATCATTCATATTGTAGCATTTAACACTAAAAATTATTGTTCAACTGAACATCAAACTACATTCTTAATATTTCCCAAAATTGATAAATGTGAATTCTTTGTAACTGTTGATAACTAAATGTCAGTTCTGAAACTCCCATTCTCCAGTCCTTACTAATTACAAATTAAGATGTCATGAAACTGCCTTTCAATGATAGATTTGCTATCACAGTTTACACATTATTTCTCAGATACTTTAATATATTAACTCTTATCAGATTAAACCCAGACCAGTAATATCAGAGAATTTTAGTGTACCAGAACGTGAAAAGACTATTAGTATATAGAAAAAATGTGAGTGACTGCGATTTGAGGGTTAGTCAAAATTAAGGATATGTAAACACAGGAAGAAGGGGCTATCTGGAATGTAATTGTAATATAAGAACATGAAGAGTAAAAAAAAAAAAAAGAACATGAAGAGTGAGCATACTAATGTAGATAATGCCCATCTTGTTAGACGAACAGAAGGGTAAACATATCTGTAGTGAAAGGAATAGGTAGAGAAGTATGAACCATAGTTAGAGAGGTGATAGGGACTTTTACTTTTTAGTTTTACTTATTTCATTAGTTGTCAGTTTTGTACAAGGTGCTTTGATCATTTTATCACCCTTCCACTAAACTAATGCCAGATCCATCCCGTCTTTCATATCCTTTTAACATTAACAAACAAACAAAAGAAACCACCACTGTGATATTCTGCTGCCTGAAGACCCAGCTATATCTCTCCTGGGCATATACCCAGAAGATGCCCCAACACACAACAAAGAGACATATTCCACTATGTTCATAGTAGCCTTGTTTATAATAGCCAGAAGCTGGAAAGAACCCACATGCCCTTCAACAGAGGAATGGATACAGAGAATGTGGTACATCTACACAATGTAGTACTACTCAGCTATCAAAAACAATGACTTCATGAAATTCATAGGCAAATGGATTGAACTAGAAAATATCATCCTGAGTGAGGTAAACCAAACACAGAAAAACAAACATGGTATGCACTCACTAATAAGTAGATATTAGTCCAAAGCTTGAATTACTCAAGATACAATCTACAGATTGTGTCACATGAAGCTCAAGAAGAAGGATGACCAACATGTGGATGCTTTACTCCTTCTTAAAAGAGGGAACAAAAATATTCATAGGAGGGGATGTGGAGGCAAAGTTTAGAGCAGATACTGAAGGACTGTTCATTCAGAGCCTGCCCCACATTTGCCGAATATATATATATATATATATATATATATATATATATATATATATAGCCACCAAGACTAGATAAGATCGATAAAACTAAGAAGGGCATGCTGACAGGAACCGGATATAGATATATAGATGTCTCCTGAGAGACACTGCCAGAGCATGTCAAATGCAGAGACGAATGCTAGCAGCAAACCATTTAACTGAGAAAGAGACCCCCATTGGACCAATTAGAGAAAGAACTGAAAGACCTTAAGGGGCTTGCAACCCCATAAGAACAACAATGCCAACCAACAAGAGCTCCCCAGGACTAAACTACTACCCAAATACTATACATGGACTGACCCATGGCTTCAGCTGCATATGTAGCAGAGAATGCAGAGAATGTCCTTGTTAGGCACCAATGGAAGGAGAAACCCTTGGTCCTGCCAAGGTTGGACCCCCAGAGTAGGGGAATGTTGTGGTGGGGGGATGGATGGGGAGGGGAACACACAGAATGGGAGGGAGATGGGATAGGCAGCTCATGTCTGGGAAACTGGGAAAGGGAATAACATTTGAAATGTAAATAAAACAATATCCAATTTAAAAAAAGAAAAAAGAAACCACCACTGCACACTGAGCTGCCCTGCTGACCTGAAGCCATAGCTCTCTATACCCAGATCCCCTGGGGAGAGAGCTGGATTCTCAGATATGCAGACAATCCTGAGAGCACAGGTGAGACCACCAATTCTGTTCACTTACCTGGCCCAAGAGAAAGTTGCCTTGAGCCCTCTGGCCACAGAAATCGAGAAGCAGTCTAGGACAGGATCCTTCTTGTATCCACCCGTGTCCAGAGTTGACCCTGTGTCACAGCTTTCAGTACCCATAACCCGCTGGGAGAAAGGCAGTCTCCGGGAGTGCTTGACACACTTGAGTACACAGGTAAGACCACCACTTCTGCTCCAAGGGACCAACCTGGAGCACTAAGGACATAGGAGTTGAGGAGCAGTCTGAGACAGGACCTTCCAGTTTGCAACTGCGCCCAGAGCTGACCCTGTGCCACAGCTGACCAGCTAACACCAGAGATAACCTGATGGCGAGAGGCAAAAGCAAGAACCTAAGCAACAGAAACCAATGCCACTTGGCATCATCAGAACCCAGTTCCCTACCACAGCAAACCTTGAAACCCAACACACTGGAAATGCAAGATTTTTATTAAAAATCATAACGCATAATGATATTAGAAGACTTTAAGATGGACATAAATAACCCCTTTAAAGAAATACAGGACAATCCAGGTAAACAGGTAGAAGCCTTTAAAGAGGAAACATAAAAATCCCTTAAAGAATTACAGGAGAACACAACAAAATAGGTGAAGGAATTGGAGCACACGATGCAGTATCTAAAAGTGGCAATAAAAACAATAAGGAAATCATAAAGAGACACAAACCTAGAGATAGAAAACCTAGGAAAGAGATCAGGAGTCATAGACGAAAGCAATACCAAGAGAATACAAGATATAAGAGATAGAAGAGAGACTCTTAGGGACAGAAGATACCATAGAAAACTTTGACAGCCCGGCCCGCAGTAGCTCTCTGCTCCCAGACACCGTGGGAGAGAGACCTGACCGCCTGGTCAGATGGGCATTCCTGAGGCTGCAGAGCGGAAGAGACCACCAACACTGCCCACCCCTGCCCACATCCCTGGCCCAAGAGGAAACTGAATAAGGCCTCTGGGCTCCCGAGGGGGAGGGCCCAGGAGCGGCAGGACCCCTGCCTGAGACACCACCGGAACCTGAAGGAAACAGACCTGATAAACAGTTCTCTGCACCCAAATCCCGTGGGAGGGAGAGCTAAACCTTCAGAGAGGCAGACAAGCCTGGGAAACCAGAAGAGACTGCTCTCTGTTCATACATCTCGGACACCAGAGGAAAACACCACAGGCCATCTGGAACCCTGATGCACTGAAGCTCCCGGAAGGGGCGGCACAGGTCTTCCTGGTTGCTGCCGCCGCAGAGAGCCCGTGGGCAGCACCCCGCGAGCAAACTTGAGCCTCGGGACCACAGGTAAGACCAACTTGTCTGCTGAAAGAAAGCTGCCTGGTGAAATCGGGACACACAAAGGCAGAATTCCTCTAGGATCGGGCACTTCCTGTGTTTACCTTAAGTCTCACACCCGCGGATCCTGGCCCGCAGCAGCTCTCTGCTCCCAGACCCCGTGGGAAAGAGAACTCACCGCCTGGTCAGGTGGGCACTCCTGAGGCTGCATAAGCTCCCGGAAGGGGCGGCACAGGTCTTCCTGGTTGCTGCCGCTGCAGAGAGCCCTTGGGCAGCACCCCATGAGCGAACTTGAGCCTCGGGACCACAGGTAAGACCAACTTTTCTGCTGCAAGAAAGCGGACTGGTGAACTCAAGACACAGGCCTACTGGAACAGCTGAAGACCTGTAGAGAGGAAAAACTACACGCCCGAAAGCAGAACAGTCAGTCCCCATAAAAGACTGAAAGAGAGGAAAACAGGTCTACAGCACTCCTGACACACAGGCTTATACGACAGTCTAGCCACTGTCAGAAATAGCAGAACAAAGTAACACTAGAGATAATCTGATGGCGAGAGGCAAGCGCAGGAACACAGGCAACAGAAACCAAGACGACATGGCATCATCGGAGCCCAATTCTACCACCAAAACAAACATGGAATATCCAAACACACCAGAAAAGCAAGATCTAGTTTCAAAATCATATTTGATCATGATGCTGGAGGACTTCAAGATAGACGTGAAGAACTCCCTTAGAGAAACACAGGAAAACATAAATAAACAAGTAGAAGCCTACAGAGAGGAATCCCAAAAATCCCTGAAAGAATCGCAAAAATCCCTGAAAGAATCACAGAAATCCCTGAAAGAATTCCAGGAAAACACAATCAAACAGTTGAAGGAATTAAAAATGGAAATAGAAGCAATCAAGAAAGAACACACGGAAACAACCCTGGATATAGAAAACCAAAAGAAGAGAAAAGGAGCTGTAGATACAAGCTTCACCAACAGAATACAAGAGATGGAAGAGAGAATCGCAGGAGCAGAAGATTCCATAGAAATCATTGACTCAACTGTCAAAGATAATGTAAAGCAGAAAATGCTACTGCTCCAAATCATACAAGAAATCCAGGACTCAATGAGAAGATCAAACCTAAGGATAATAGGTATAGAAGAGAGTGAAGACTCCCAGCTCAAAGGACTAGTAAATATCTTCAACAAAATCATAGAAGAAAACTTCCCTAACCTAAAAAAAGAGATACCCATAGGCATACAAGAAGCCTACAGAACTCCAAATAGATTGGACCAGAAAAGAAACACCTCCCGTCACATAATTTTCAAAACACCAAGCGCACAAAATAAAGAAAGAATATTAAAAGCAGTAAGGGAAAAAGGTCAAGTAACATATTAAGGCAGACCCATCAGAATCACACCAGACTTCTCGCCAGAAACTATGAAGGCCAGAAGATCCTGGACTGATGTCATACAGACCCTAAGAGAACACAAATGCCAGCCCAGGTTACTGTATCCTGCAAAACTCTCAATTAACATAGATGGAGAAACCAAGATATTCCATGACAAAACCAAATTTACACAATATCTTTCTATAAATCCAGCACTACAAAGGATAATAAATGGTAAAGCCCAAGATAAGGAGGCAAGCTATACCCTAGAAGAAGCAAGAAACTAATTGTCTTGACAACAAAACAAAGAGAATAAAAGCACACAAACATAACCTCACATCCAAATATGAATATAACGGGAAGCAATAATCACTATTCCTTAATATCTCTCAACATCAATGGCCTCAACTCCCCAATAAAAAGACATAGATTAACAAACTGGATACGCAATGAGGACCCTGCATTCTGCTGCCTACAGGAAACACACCTCAGAGACAAAGACAGACATTACCTCAGAGTGAAAGGCTGGAAAATAATTTTCCAAGCAAATGGTCAGTAGAAGCAAGCTGGAGTAGCCATTCTAATATCAAATAAAATCAATTTTCAATTAAAAGTCATCAAAAAAGATAAGGAAGGACACTTGATATTCATCAAAGGAAAAATCCACCAAGATGAACTCTCAATCCTAAATATCTATGCCCCAAATAAAAGGGCAACTACATACGTAAAAGAAACCTTACTAAACCTCAAAACACACATTGCACCTCACACAATAATAGGAGATTTCAACACCCCACTCTCATCAATGGACAGATCATGGAAACAGAAATTAAACAGAGATGTAGACAGACTAAGAGAAGTCATGAGCCAAATGGACTTAACAGATATTTATAGAACATACTATCCTAAAGCAAAAGGATATACCTTCTCAGCTCCTCATGGTACTTTCTCCAAAATTGACCATATAATTGGTCAAAAAACGGGCCTCAACAGGTAGAGACCACCACGGCCTAAAGCTGGTCTTCAACAACACTAAGGGAAGAATGCCCACATATACGTGGAAATTGAACAATGCTCTACTCAATGATAACCTGGTCAAGGAAGAAATAAAGAAAGAAATTAAAAACTTTTTAGAATTTAATGAAAATGATGGTACAACATACCCAAACTTATGGGACACAATGAAAGCTGTGCTAAGAGGAAAACTCATAGCGCTGAGTGCCTGCAGAAAGAAACAGGAAAGAGCATATGTCAGCAGCTTGACAGCACACTTAAAGCTCTAGAACAAAAGGAAGCAAATACACCCAGGAGGAGTAGAAGGCAGGAAATAATCAAACTCAGAGCTGAAATCAACCAAGTAGAAACAAAAAGGACCAGAGAAAGAATCAACAGAACCAAAAGTTGGTTCTTTGAGAAAATCAGCAAGATAGATAAACCCTTAGCCAGACTAACGAGAGGACACAGAGAGTGCGTCCAAATTAACAAAATCAGAAATGAAAAGGGAGACATAACAACAGATTCAGAGGAAATTCAAAAAATCATCAGATCTTACTATAAAAACCTATATTCAACAAAACTTGAAAATCTTCAGGAAATGGACAATTTCCTAGACAGATACCTGGTACCGAAGTTAAATCAGGAACAGATAAACCAGTTAAACAACCCCATAACTCCTAAGGAAATAGAAGCAGTCATTAAAGGTCTCCCAACCAAAAGGAGCCCAGGTCCAGACGGGTTTAGTGCAGAATTCTATCAAACCTTCATAGAAGACCTCATACCAATATTATCCAAACTATTCCACAAAATTGAAACAGATGGATCACTACCGAATACCTTCTACGAAGCCACAATTACTCTTATACATAAACTACACAAAGACACAACAAAGAAAGAGAACTTCAGACCAATTTCCCTTATGAATATTGGCGCAAAAATACTCAACAAAATTCTGCCAAACCGAATCCAAGAGGACATCAAAACAATCATGCACCATGACAAAGTAGGCTTCATCCCAGGCATGCAGGGATGGTTTAATATACGGAAAACCATCAACGTGATCCATTATAGAAACAAACTGAAAGAACAAAATCACATGATCATTTCATTAGACGCTGAGAAAGCATTTGACAAAATTCAACACCCCTTCATGATAAAAATCCTGGAAAGAATAGGAATTCAAGGCCCATACCTAAACATAGTAAAAGCCATATACAGCAAACCAGTTGCTAACATTAAACTAAATGGAGAGAAACTTGAAGCAATCCCACTAAAATCAGGGACTAGACAAGGCTGCCCACTCCCTCCCTACTTATTCAATATAGTTCTTGAAGTTCTAGCCAGAGCAATCAGACAACAAAAGGAGGTCAAGGGGATACAGATAGGAAAAGAAGAGGTCAAAATATCACTATTTGCAGATGATATAATAGTATATTTAAGTGATCCCAAAAGTTCCACCAGAGAACTACTAAAGCTGATAAACAACTTCAGCAAAGTGGCTGGGTATAAAATTAACTCAAATAAATCAGTTGCCTTCCTCTATACAAAAGAGAAACAAGCCGAGAAAGAAATTAGGGAAACGACACCCTTCATAATAGACCCAAATAATATAAAGTACCTTGGTGTGACTTTAACAAAGCAAGTAAAAGATTTGTACAATAAGAACTTCAAGACACTGAAGAAGGAAATTGAAGAAGACCTCAGAATATGGAAAGATCTCCCATGCTCATGGATTGGCAGGATTAATTGGCCATTTAACAAAAGCAATCTACAGATTCAATGCAATTCCCATCAAAATACCAATCCAATTCTTCAAAGAGTTAGACAGAACAATTTGCAAATTCATCTGGAATAACAAAAAACCCAGGATAGCTAAAGCTATCCTCAACAATAAAAGGACTTCAGGGGGAATCACTATCCCTGAACTCAAGCAGTATTACAGAGCAATAGTGATATAAACTGCATGGTATTGGTACAGAGACAGACAGATAGACCAATGGAATAGAATTGAAGACCCAGAAATGAACCCACACACCTATGGTCACTTGATTTTTGACAAAGGAGCCAAAACCATCAAATGGAAAAAAGATAGCATTTTCAGCAAATGGTGCTGGTTCAACTGGAGGTCAACATCTAGAAGAATGCAGATCGATCCATGCTTATCACCCTGTACAAAGCTTAAGTCCAAGTGGATTAAGGACCTCCACATCAAACCAGACACACTCAAACTAATAGAAGAAAAACTAGGGAAGCATCTGGAACACATGGGCACTGGAAAAAATTTCCTAAACAAAACACCAATGGCTTACGCTCTAAGATCAAGAATCTACAAATGGGATCTCATAAAACTGCAAAGCTTCTGTAAGGCAAAGAACACTGTGGTTAGGACAAAACGGCAACCAACAGATTGGGAAAAGATCTTTACCAATCCTACAACAGATAGAGGCCTTATATCCAAAATATACAAAGAACTCAAGAAGTTAGACCGCAGGGAAACAAATAACCCTATTAAAAATGGGGTTCAGAGCTAAACAAAGAATTCACAGCTGAGGAATGCCAAATGGCTGAGAAACACCTAAAGAAATGTTCAACATCTTTAGTCATAAGGGAAATGCAAATCAAAACAACCCTGAGATTTCACCTCACACCAGTGAGAATGGCTAAGATCAAAAACTCAGGGGATAACAGATGCTGGCGAGGATGTGGAGAAAGAGGAACACTCCTCCATTGTTGGTGAGATTGCAAACTGGTACAACCATTCTGGAAATCAGTCTGGAGGATCCTCAGAAAATTGGACATTGAACTGCCTGAGGATCCAGCTATACCTCTCTTGGGCATATACCCAAAAGATGCCCCAACATGTAAAAAAGACACGTGCTCCACTATGTTCATTGCAGCCTTATTTATAATAGCCAGAAGCTGGAAAGAACCCAGATGCCCTTCAACAGAGGAATGGATACAGAAAATGTGGTACATCTACACAATGGAATATTACTCAGCTATCAAAAACAATGACTTTATGAAATTCGTAGGCAAATGGTTGGAACTGGAAAACATCATCCTGAGTGAGCTAACCCAATCACAGAAAGACATACACTCATTGATAAGTCGCTATTAGCCCAAATGCTTGAATTACCCTAGATGCCTAGAACAAATGAAACTCAAGACGGATGATCAAAATGTGAATGCTTCACTCCTTCTTTAAAAGGGGAACAAGAATACCCTTGGCAGGGAAGAGAGAGGCAAAGATTAAAACAGAGACTGAAGGAACACCCATTCAGAGCCTGCCCCACATGTGGCCCATACATATAGAGCCACCCAATTAGACAAGATGGATGAAGCAAAGAAGTGCAGACTGACAGGAGCCGGATGTAGATCGCTCCTGAGAGACACAGCCAGAATACAGCAAATACAGAGGCGAATACCAGCAGCATACCACTGAACTGAGAATAGAACCCCCGTTGAAGGAATCAGAGAAAGAACTGGAAGAGCTTGAAGGGGCTCGAGACCCCATATGTACAACAATGCCAAGCAACCAGAGCTTCCAGGGACTAAGCCACTACCTAAAGACTATACATGGACTGACCCTGGACTCTGACCTCATAGGTAGCAATGAATATCCTAGTAAGAGCACTAGTGGAAGGGGAAGCCCTGGGTCCTGCTAAGACTGAACCCCCAGTGAACTAGACTGGTGGTGGGAGGGCGGCAATGGGGGAGGGTTGGGAGGGGAACACCCATAAGATAGGGGAGGGGGGATGGGGATGTTTGCCCGGATACCGGGAAAGGGAATAACACTCGAAATGTATATGAGAAATACTCAAGGTAATAAAAAAAAAAAAGAAAACTTTGACAGTGTCATCCAAGAAAATGTAAAATGCAAAAGCAAAACAAAACAAACAAACAAAGCAAAAAAAACAAAAACAAAATAACCTAAAAACAACAACAACAACAAAACCTAACCTAAAATACAGGAAATCCAGGACACAATGAGAAGATCAAACCTAAAGACAATAGGTGTAGAAGAGAGCAAAAATTCACAACTTAAAGGATCAGTAACTGTCTTCAACATAATTATAATAGAAAACTTCCCTAGTCTAAAGAAAGAGATGCCCATAAGCATACAAGAAGAGTACAGAAATCCAAAGTTATTGGACCAGAAAAGAAATTCCTTTGGTTCCATAATAGTCAAAACACCAAATGCACAAAACAAAGAAAGAATATTAAAAGCAGTAAGGGAAAATATCAATAAACATAACAGCAGACCAATCAGAAAAACACCTGCCCTGGCCTGCGTGGGGGGCGGGTTCAGAGGAGACCTGGGAGGGGGTGAAAGAATGGGGGACAGGAAGTGCAAAGAAGGAGTGCAAGTCTATATTCTGATCAAGCTCTTAAACTTTAATTACCAAAACAGCAGCTTATAAAGACAAGCAGGCAGGAAGGTCACCCAGGACTGAGGACCAATTTCACTACCTTCACTACCCTCCCTATAGCCTTAAACCATAAATTGCAAGTATAGCCTGATAAGAACAGCCTGCTGGGGACAGAAGCTGTAAAACTGATAAGAAAGGACAACTTTCTAGGTGTCCCAGAGGGTGTAAGTGGGCTTGACATTCCTGAAACATTCCTGAGACAGAGCGTGTGTAAGTGGCTTGGCTCCAGGTAAACACCAGACTTCTCATCAGAATCTGTGAAAGCCAGAAGATATTGGACATTTGTCATACAGATCCTAAGAGAACACAAATGCCAATGCAGGCTACTATATCCAGCAAAACTCTCAGTTAACATAGATGGAGAAACAAAGATATTCCATGATAAAACCAAATTTACACAATATCTTTCTACAAATCTAGCCCAACAAAGGATAGTCAATGGAAAACTGCAACACAAGGAAGGAAGTATACCCTAGAAAAAGGAAGAAGGCTTTCTTCTTTCAACTAAACCCAAAAAGATAGCAAAATAAACATAATTCCACCTGTAACAACAAAAATAACAGAAAACAACAATCACTGGTGCCTAATATCTCTCAACATCAATGACTCAATTCCCCAATAAAAAGGCATAGACTAGCACACTGCATATATAAAGAGGAACCAGCATTTTGCTTCATAAAGGAAACATACCTCAGTGACAAAGACAGAGATTACCTAGGAGTAAAAGGCTGGAAAACAATTTTCCAAGGAAATGTTCCCAAGAAACAAGCTGCAGTAGCCATTCTAATATTGAATGAAACCAACTTTCAAGCAAAAGTTATCAAAAAAGGTAAGAAAGAACACTTTATACTCGTCAAAGGAAAAATCTATCACGATGAACTCTCAATTCTGAACATTTGTGCTCCAAAGGCAAGGACACCCACATTCATAAAAGATACTTTTCTAAAGTTCAAAGTATATGTTGCATCACACATGATAATAGTAAGAGACATCAAACACAACACTCATCAATGGACAGATCTTGGAAACAAAAACTAAATGGACACAGTGCAAATAACAAATTTTGAACCAAATGGACTTAACAGACATCTACAGAACATTTCATCCTAAAGCAAAAGAACATAACTTCTTCTCAACACCTCATGGTACCTTCTCCAAAATTGACCATATAATCAGTCACAAAACAGGTCTCAATAGACACACGATTTTTATTGAAATAATCCCATGCATCCTATCAGATCACTATGGACTAAAACAAGTCTTCAATAACAACAACAACAAGAAGCAAAAAACCAACAGAAAGCCCACATACGTATAGAAGCTGAACAACACTCTATTCAATGAAAACTTGGTCAAGGAAGAACTAAAGAAATAATTTAATATTGTTTTAGAATTTATTGAAAACTAAGGCACAGCATACCCATACTTATGGGACACAAAGTAATGTGAAAAGGAAAACTCATAGCTCTGAGAGCCTCAAAAAAGAAACTAGACAGAACATATACTAGGAAATTGACAGTACACATAAAGACCTAGAAGAAAAAGAAGCAACTACACCAAAGAGGAGTAGACAGCAGGAAATAATGAAACTCAGGGCTGAAATCAACCAAGTAGAAACAAGAACAACTATACAGAGAATCAACAAACCAGGAATTGGTTCTTTGAGAAAATCAAAAAGATAGATAAACTAACCATAGGACACACAGAGAATATACAAATTAAAAAAATATCTAAAATGAAAAGGGGGACGTAACAACAGAAACTGAGGAAATTCAAAAATTCCTCAGACTCTACTATAAAACGTATACTCAACAAAACTGGAAAATATGGTTGAAATGGACAATTTTCTAGATAGATAGCAGGTACCAAAGTTAAATCAGGATGAGATAAACCATCTAAACAACCCCATAACTCCTAAAGAAATAGAAGCAGTCATTAAATGTTTCCCAACCAAAAAAGGCCCAGGACCAGATGGGTTTAGTACAGAATTCTATCAGGCCTTCATAGAAGACCTAATACAAACTCTGTCCAAACTATTCCACAGCAATAGTAACAGAAGGAGCACTACACAATTCCTTCTATGAAGCCACAATTATGCTTATACTTAAGCCACATATATACCCAATAAAGAAAGAGAACTTCAAACCAATTCCCCTTATGAATATCAATGCAAGTATACTCAATAAAATTCTTACAATATGAATCAAAGAACATATCAACATATCAAAACCATCATCCTTCATGATCAGGTCAGCTTCATCCCAGAGATTAAGGGATGGTAAAATACATGCAAATCCATAAACATAATCTACTATGTAAACAAACCCAAAGGAAAAAAACACACATGATCATCTCATTAGATGCTGAGAAAGCTTTGACAAAATTCATCACCCCATCACATTACAACTCTTGGAAAGATCAGGAATTCAAGGCCCATACCTAAACTTACTAAAAGCAATATACAGCAAACCAGTAGCTAACACCAAAATAAATGGAGAGAAACTTGAAACAATCCCATTAAAACCAGGGACTATGCAAGGCTGTGCACTCTCTCCCTATCTATTCTATATAGTAGTCAAAGTCCTAGCCAGAGCAATAACACACACACACACACACACACACACACACACACACACACACACACACACACACAAAGGAGATCAAAGGGATACATGTAGTAAAGGAAGAAGTAAAAATATCACTATTTTCAGATGATATGATAGTATATTAAGTGATCCAAAAAATGCCTTTAGAGAACTCCTACACCTAATAAACAACTTGATCAAAGTGGCTGGATATAAAATTAACACATAGAAATCAATAGTCTTCCTCTACTCAAAAATCAAACAGGCTGAGACAGAAATTGGGGGAAAGATACCCTTTGCAATAGTCACAAATAATATAAAATACCTTGGTGTGACTCTAATCAAGCAAGTGAAAGATCTGTATGAAAAGAACTCCAAGTCTCCAAGTCTCTGAAGAAGAAATTGGAAGATAGAAAGATCTCCCATGCTCATGGACGGCAGGATTAATATTGTAAAAATCGCCATCTAGCCAAAAGCAATCTATAGATTCAATGTGATCCCCATCAAAATTCCAACTCAATTTTTCATAGAGTTAGAAAGAGCAATTTACAAATTCATTTGGAATTAAAAAAAACAGGATAGCAAAAACAATTCTAAACAATAAAAGAACTTCTGGGGCAATCACCATCTCTGACTTCAAGCTGTTTTACAGAATTATAGTGATAATAACTGGAAGGTATTTGTACAGAGACAGACAGGTAGATCAATGGAATAGAATTGAAGACCCGGAAATCAACCTATAGACCTGTGGTCACTTGTTCTTTGACAAAGGAGCTAAAACCATCTGTTGGAAAAAAAGACAGCATTGTCAACAAATGGTACTGGTTCCACTGAAGGTGAGCATGAAGAAGAATGCAAATTGATCCATTCTTAAAGCCCTGTACAAAGCTCAAGTCCAAATGGATCAAGGACCTCCATATAAAACCACGTACACCCAAACTACTAGAAGAAAAAGAGGGGAAGAGCCTTGAACACACGGGCACCGGGGAAAATTTCCTTAACAGAAAAATAATGGTTTATGCTCTAAGATCAAGAATCGACAAATGGCTTGAGACCCCATAAGAACAACAATGCCAACCAACCAGAGCTTCCAGGGACTAAGCCACTACCCAAAGACTATACATGGACTGACCCTGGGCTCCAACCTCATAAGTAGCAATGAATAGCCTAGTAAGAGCACCAGTGGAAGGGGAAGCCCTTGGTCCTGCCAAGACTGAACCACCAGTGAACATGATTGTTGGGGGGAGGGTGGTAATGGGGGGAGGATGGGGAGAGGAAGCCCATATAGAAGGGGAGGTGGAGGGGTTAGGAGGATGTTGGCCTGGAAACCGGGAAGGGGAATATCAATCGAAATGTAAATAAGAAATACTCAAGTTAATAAAGATTGAAAAAAAATTGGCTTAAGTGTAAATAACTGGCTTTGTTTAATAGAAATGCTGTGAGTATATTGTCCCACATTATACAGTTAATTAAAAAATATCTCAAGTAAAAAAAAAAGAATTGACAAATGGGACTTAATAAAATTGCAAATCTTGTGTAAGACTAAGGACACTGTCATTTGGAGAAAATGGCACACAACACATTGGGAAAAGATCTTTACCAATTCTACATCTGATAGAGGGCTAATGTGCAATATATCAAAGAACTCAAGAAGGTAGATACCAGATAATCAAATAACCCTATTACTAAATGGGATACATATCTAAACAAAGGATTCTCAACTGAGGAATATTGAATGGCTGAGAAGCACCTAAACAAATGTTCAACATCCTTAGTCATCAAGGGAATGCAAATCAAAACAACCATGAGAGTCCACCTCCCACCAGTCAAAAAGGCTGTTGTGACTCAGGTCACAACAGATGCTGGCAATGATGTGGAGAAAGAGGTTCATTCCTCCATTTTGGTGGGATTCAACCTGGTACAACCACCCTGGAAATCAGTCTGGAGGTTCCTCAGAAAATTGGACAAAATACAACCTGAGGACCCAGCTATACCACTCCTGGGCATATACACAAAATATGCCCCAATATATAACAAGGGCACATGCTCTACTCTATTCATAGTAGCTTTATTTATAATAGCGAGAAGCTGGAAAGAACACAGATGTCCTTCAACAGAGGAATGAATAGAGAAAATGTTGTACAACTACAAAATGAATTTCTACTTAGCTATCAAAAACAATGATAGCTTCATGAAATTCATGAACAATGACTTCATGAAATTCCTAGGCAAATGGATGGAACTACAGTTTCCTGAGTAAGGTATCCAATCACAAAAACCACACATGGTATGCACTTACTGGGGAATGTATATTAGCCCAAAATATACATTAGCCCAAAAGCTCAAATTGCCCAACATACAATCTGCAGACCACATGAACCTGAAGAAGAAGGAAGAAGAAAGTATGGATGCTTCAGTCCTTCTTAGAAGGGGGAACAAAAATATTCATAGGAGGAAATACAGAGATAAAGTTTGGAGCAGAGACTGAAGGAAATGCCATTCAGAGACTGCTCCATCTGGGGTCCATCCCATATACCTGCAGCCATCAAATCCAGACACTATTGCTGATGCCAAGAAGTGCTTGTTGAAAGGAGCCTGATATAGCTATCTCCTGAGAGGCTTTGCCAGAGCATGACAAATACATAGGCTCATAGCTAACCATTGATCTGTGAATGGAATCTTCAATGGAGGAGTTAAATAAAAGATTGAAGGAACTGAAGGGGTTTGCAACCCCATAAGAACCACAATACCGATCAGTAAGAGCTCCCTGGAACTAAACCACCATACAAAACATACATATGAACAGATCAATGACTCCAGCTGCATATATAGCAAAAGATGGCTTTGTTGTGCTCTAATAGTAGGAGAAGCCATTGGTCAAGCCAATGCTCGATTCCCCAGTGTAGTTCAATGCCAGGGCCGGGGAGCCGTAAATGGCTGGGCGGGGGAATCCCTTCATAGAAGCAGGGTGAAGGGGGATGGGATAGAGTGTTTATGGATGGGAATCTGGGAAAATGAATAACATGTAAAATGTAAATAAAAATACCCAATAAAAAAAACACCAACCAATCAAACATGCAAAACCCTTCAAGTACAACCTGTGCTGCCCATAATATTTTGGGTGTGTGGCCTCCCACTGGAGTGTACATACTTACCATGATGTGCATATTACAGAAAACTATCTCTTTTCCAGATGTTAAGGATTTTCACCAGCTCTATGGCTAGGGGAGGAATTTCATGATAAATTCTTTGAGGATTTTTGCTTTTTAAAATCTGTGCAAAAAGATGTTTGTTACATCTTTGGTACAGGCAAGGAATTCATTTCTAACACCATATAAACTTGCCTATCTAACAGGAATATTTCTTAGTAGCTTACTATTCCACTGCTCCTGGGTAGCTTGAGAAAGTAGATTATCTAACTGTTGAATAAAGAAAAATAATTGTAAGGATCATCATGTTATATGCCCAAATTTCATTGAACAAAGCGTTGAAGTCACCACTTCATTCTATCAGGTAGTTAGTAAAACTTCTTGTAAATGGAGTTGGACATACAATTATAATGATTAGTAATATGTAGTTCAAGCACATTAAAATATATCCTTGTATAAGAAAAAATTAAATTTTGTGAGATGGGACAGCTAACAGTTTTGGGGAATAAGACTTTGTATCTTTCACTGTCTTCAACCATATCCGTAATTAACTTCACTCATTTAAATGACAATCTCTTTATGTTTATATATTTTGAATGTGTGTGTGTGTGTGTGTGTGTGTGTTTGTGTGTTTTGCATGTTTGCATGTCTACCACACTCAGGCCTGGTAACCTCCCCAGACAGAAAAGAGCATCAGATCTCCTAGAAATCTAGATAATAGGTAGTTGTGACTCATCATGTGAGTGTTGTAAATTAAACCTCAATCCTCTACCAACTCTGCCATTTCTCCAGAATATCTAAATTCATTTTCAATACTCCTTCCATTTTTTACTATGACTCTTTTTGGTTGTCTTTTCATGTGTTTTTATGTTAAATGTGATAGATAATTCTGACTAAATACTCAAATATGCTATAAATCTCAACAAAAATTTTATTCTAAATCATCACCTGATGAAAATTTCCCAAAGAAATGAGCATTAAATATGGTCCCCATCTAGTCCCACTTTTCATTGAGAGTCATTGCCTAGAGGCACTGAAGAAAATTGAGGCCTGTGCATTTTAGCAAGAAGTGATTTCAAGATTTTGCAGCAACTTTGACTTTTGACAAATGATATATGATCTCCTGATAGAGAAGATTATGACAAAGTAACAAATGTTTTATATTACTCACTGCTTAAGTAAGAGTAGAAAGGGAATATTATAGTTTCCTTCAAAAACTATTTATTATATTCTTTAAGTATCTGTGAGTTAAAACAATAATATGTACTTAATAAAATGTTTAAATGAAAATATAATGCATAAATCTATATATAATAGAATGTTGTTAAATTGTAAATATGAGTAAAGATTGGTGGTTACTTTATTTAAATATTAGCGTGTGAAGTTCAGTTTTCATATTTTATGGCACATAAAATCTTGATCATATATCCTTAGTACCTGCTTTACTAAGTCTACCTTAAATTACAGAAAAAAGTAATAAATTTACCTATAGGATGAATCTATATCAAAGTCAAGGAGTCATGAAAAAAATTTGTCACATTTTCAAAACAATATGATTGAACAATAGCAACTTGTTAATCAGGAAAATGTGCATTGCTGTCTCAGTCATTGGAAAAATCACTAATCCTAGAGAATATGAAATAAGAGTAGATTGATAATGTAAGAGAAGTTTGGTTTTTAGGTCTCTTTCTAAAGCTATAAGATGAATGGATTTTTATGATTGTTTACAGGGAGTTTGTCTACTACAACACATAAGTGGAAATATTCCTTGTGTAGGTTTTAATAGAAAACTGAAACATGAAGGTACAACACAGTGAAAATAACAAGTAATAACAAGTGAGCACATGTGTGGAGTCATAAAAGAAACATTCCTGAGAAACATACATATCACATGCTGGAGAAGTTCTCAGATGTATTTGTTTCTCCATGATGTGACTGAAATTTTAAGAGGAGGAGCAGATAGAGACTAAACTGGACAAACTCTAAAACACTACTATTTTAAACTGAGTTTTAATTAACAGTATGCCTATTTGAAGCTTGTTAGTCCACCAAATAAGAACCTTTACATTTTTACCTATTAGAAATAGTTTAATCTTCTTGTGGCAGAAATACTTATGGTACTTAAAATGTTTAATTAAAATTATTTTTATTATGTACTTTAATTTGATTTTTGAAGAAAGGGTCCCTCTATTTGGCTATAGTGGTTCTTTAACTTACTATTTAGACCAGGCTAACCTCAAACTCACAGAGATCCATCTGCCTATCCTTCCCAAGCTGGGATGAAAAGCATATTCCACTATGCTAGGCACACATTAACTTTATCTTTGGCATAATGTAGTCTTTTTTTAATGTCTGCCTTTGCTCTTGTACTTACATAAATACACTGAATATTTAAAAATTCTCTGCTAAAATAAAAAAAGGGTTTTTTCGTCACAGATATTTTACTAAGGAACTTTGCAAAAGCCATCTTTAAAATAATTCAAGAATTATTTACCAGTGTTTGATTAATATTTCTAAACAGTTATTATAATAAATCTCAGGACTTTGTAAATTATATGAGAATTGCTGTCTCTAACATTCTGTAGTACAAAGAATGTTTACATGGTATTTTTCAGTGTTCACACATGAGAAATTTGTAGTCCATTCTTGACACACTATAGCATAACAGAATCTTTCAAGGCTTTAAATATTTAAATATAGATATTTAACTCTAAAATCAACTACGTTTATATTACAGTGGTGCATTTTTTAAAAGATAAGAAAATACTGTTCATTTTTAGTAGAAACTGATTCTATAACAAGATAACATTTCATATTTTTACAACATGTAGGTCATGAGGTTTGATATTTATTACTTTTCAAGCAGGTTTTGGTCATAAAATTATAACTCTAAAATTCCATTTGCCTGAGGGTTATAGACTACTTCTATGATCCACTCAAGTGGCCCTAACAGACAAGGTAATAATAACTTGAACCTGTAGAGGTTAGCTCACTCATTTTTCTCAACTTATATCAAACATTTAGTCTCTGCAAATGGTCTGAAAACTAGCATTGACTTTTTAGCTCAGAAATAAAACTATGGTTATTTGAACTAGAAAAATATATTTGAATAGATGTTGTAAAGTAAATCATATTTAGTCAGACAGGTACTGAGGGAAAAGTACTTGTGCTAGCTATTTTAGTCATGTGATATTGAGACAGTTTTAGCATTAGAAATTAAATTTATGACAGAAAGAATTTCAGCTCCATTTGTGGTAAGCAACCACCTTATACATAAACTACAGTTATCAAGTAAGGACAAAAGTTCTCTAGGTGGAAGTATATACCTTTTGAGGCAGAGGTATGAAAGCTTTCTATGAAATCTAAAGACATTAAGTATAATTATAAGAATATACATAATATTCATGAATACCAAGGGAAGAATCTCTGGAACCATGCAGAAAATATATTAAACAAATATAGAAATTAAACTGCTGAGGAAAGAATAAAAAAATCATATCAATATCCAGAAAAATATCTTAATCTTAATCTTAATCTTAAGAAACATGTACTTAGAAAGGCATGGTGTGGACAACTATAATCATAGTACTTGGAACTAAATATAGAAAGATCACAAGCTTTAAATCAGCCTGCATTACAAGATAAACACTGTCCAAATAAAAACTATGGACTTATTATGTATTATGAATAGTGTTAATGGCACATTAAACAAAATTTTAATTAATTAATATTATCAATGATATATTAAAATAATAAATGACATAACAATCATATCCTAGTGATAATACTTCTTCACTATTTAAAAGGTAATTTAGTTTAATGTTATAAAAATACACGAGAGATTTCAAACTTCCTTTCCTTTTTAATTTAGAATAAGCATTCTATTAAGCATATCTAAATGACATGGGTTTCCATTGCTGAACAAGTACACAAAAACGAGATATGTCTGCCACCCAAAGGAATCCTTTCAGAGAAACAGTTACAATCCTCTTCTGATGAGCAAGGTTCTTGAGAGGCCTTGGCTGGTATATTACTGGTGAGTGGAGCCAGAGGTGATGTCTGGGTCCCATTGACCCTTCTACCCAGGAGCTGTCTAGGCATATCCCTGCCCAGCATCAACATTGTCTGAGATACCAGTAACACTTGAAGTGGAACCAGAGCTGGAAGATTCCACCGGCAAACTGGCAGCAGAAGTCATGGTGGTGTGAGTATTCCCATTTGCGACTGACAAACTTGAAGCTGATGTCCACCTAGGGCAGGCCAGCATCGAACATAGGATGGAGAAGTCCTGGTTTACCATGAAGGCCTCCAGGAAGTACTCTGGTGTGGTGTGCTTATAGATGAGTTCTGTGTAGCAGATGTTGAACTTGTAGGCCTGCAAAATCTTGGGCAGACAGCTCAAATCATAGTGCTTTTGGTTATACTTGTTCCACTTGACACAGATGTATACACAGTTGAAAAAGCTAGTCTTGTGTGCTGCTAGTTCTTGTCAGCCCACAGGTGGACACAGCCTGGTGACATCTCCAGGGTGAACTGCTTCTTGTCCTGCACCTTGCCCTTGGCATTCTTGCTGGTGTTGTCTGTGGCCCGGAACTGCTAACACTAGAGCTGTAAGGTCAGAAGGTCCTCTTGAGGCTCCAACAGGTATGCATCTAGCAGCAATTCCTGAGCCTTGAGCAGCCATCAGCGGTAGTACCGAGTGTCACAGTCTGGCAAGCTCTGCTGGATCAGGTCCTCCTCCATCAGCACCTCTTTTACTTATGCCTCAGTTTCTGTTTCCTCCTGCCCAGGCTCAAGAGCCCCCTCAGGTTCCTCAGAGTCCAACTGAAGGCCTGGAGTTAGTGTCCAGTTCCTCAGGCTTGGATTTAAGGTTTGAGAGCATCACAATCTGTCCCTGCTTGAGTTTGAACTGCTTCTGCAAAAGAGCATCCTGGTAGGGCTCACAGAGCCTGGCTCTGACCATGCATGCAGGCACCTTCTGCAGCATTCTCTCCCTATAGTCCATGAATTTGAAGCTGTCAGCATGAATCTTTTCCTTGATGCCCTGGAAGTTGACCTGCAGTTGCTTGTATGTCTTTCCCTTGAACACTATTTTAGTCAGGGTACTCTAGAGTCACAAAAAATATGGAATGTCTCTATATATTAAGGGAAGTTATTGGAACAATTTACAGTCTGTAGTCCAACTAACCCAACAATGGGCAGCTGTGAATGGGAAGTCCAAGAATCTAGTAGTTAGTTGCACAGGGTTAGGTGATTCAGCTGTTTTTCAGCTTGTGTATATAAGCTGGAATCCTGAAGAAGTAGGTTCTAGCAGATGTGCTGGTAAATAAGTGCAAGAAAGCAAAGAATAAGAAAACCATCCTTCTTCCATTATCCTTATGTAGGCATCCATCAGAAGACATAACCCAGGTTAATGATGTGTACAACCACTATTAGATTTGGAATGTGCTCTGTACCAGGCTAGCCTTGAACTCAGAAATCTGCTTGACTCTGTTTCCTGGGATTAAAGGTTTCACCCTATGTCAAAATCTGGGTCAGAAGCATGTGTCTTCGAACCTCAAGATCTGGATTACAGGTTTCCCTCCATTTCTGGATTGTAGTTAATTCCAGATGCAGTCAACTTGACAAATAGGAATAGCCATCACAAACACAGATTGCACATTGGATCTCACAAAGTTATTTATCTCCTCAGGGCGCTATTCTAGACTTTTGTCAGAGGCCTCAAGCTTGGCAATTTAGTTCAGTATGATGATTGTCATGCCCACAGAAGTGCATATTCCTGCCCTGATATAGCTCTATGTAATCTGGATGTTCTCTACTTGAACCTCCATATCCACCACTGTAAGACTATTGAGAAGGCATAGGGTTTCTGCATCTTTACCACCAGGTCTCATCCTCTGCACTGATGTACTTGGCCAGCAGGTTGACAGGCTTGGCCCACTTGTCTCAGACTCAGATCTTGAAGTGAAGCTTGGCCAGACCTGCCACAGGTAGTTGGATTCAGCTACCAAAGGGCTCTGGAAGCATCATGGAAATGCTGACCTAGACACAGATGACCTTGAGGACCATGAGTACCTGTTACCTTCCTGGGCCCAGGAGCCCTGTGCTTGATCCTCACGTAAGTTAAAGTATGAGAACTAGATCTATGAGAGCCATTTGAGTAGTCAAGGGCTTCAGCTTTGTCTCCCAGATCTCTGACACCTGTTTTCCTCCAATGCCTGTACCCCAGCTCTGCTGAATACATTCTTGATGTCGCTTTTGTTTTTGTACCCTCTGGCGGCTCAATGGATGTCTCCTGCTCCTCCACAATGCAATCCACATGGTGGATTCAGCTTGCCTGGCCTCAGGGTCATAGCAATGGCATGTGGAAATGTAACATTTTCTGAGGATTACTGTCTCCTTCTGCCAACCCAGGCCTAGTCCTTGAAGCTTCTATCTTCAATCTTATTTAGGCCTAAAATATTTTAGCCTCTGAGACCAGCTGCGGGTAAGCTCAACCTTTCTTTTTCTTTCTGAACTGTCTCTGATTGGTTTAACTCAGCTGTTCCTGCTCAAACTCCTCTTCAAGCTGACTGATTCTATCTGGCTTTTCTCTCTTGGCCTCTACTGAATTGCTCTGCTTGTCCTCATACTAACTTTGGCAATATGTTCTAATCTTCTGGCTCCTTCTTCTCTGGCTTATTTTATTTTATTTTTTAGATCAAATTGATAAGATATAATGGCCCACTTAAACATATGAAGCCCGCTACCATCCATCCCTTAAGAACATTGATAACAACCTGTAAATACACAGAGCGAGATCTTTACGTCAGCCTCCATTGTCCTGCCATGGCTTCTCTCTCTCTCCCCCTCCTGTCTCTTCCTTTCTGTTCTAGTCTCCTCTTCCTTCAAACTTCTCTCCTGCCAATCCTTCCTTCTCTTCCAATGACAGGCCTCCTTCTATCCTGTACCTGCCCCTCACCTGTACTTTACAAATTCAGTGAGGAAAGGTTCTGGTGAAGTCACCTGATTCCTGAGAAGTGACTAGGCAGCTGTCCTTGAGGCAGTGGAATTAGCATCAAAATACAAATAATTTCAGGGCAAACCACAACATTACCCCTTTTTGTCCAGATAAAAAGCCTTTTCACTTATATATAAATTGAGTACAATTATTACCATTCAACAATTTATAAAGCATATGATATACTCAACTCCCTGTATCACTATATCAGTTAAATAGAATATTTAGTTATTCATTCCAGCTTAAGAAAGGCTTAAAATCTATATTATATCTTGGCTAGCTTATATACTATCTGATAACTATCCAATAAAATATGTATATTCAGAGTTATACAGCCTGATAGGCTATGATAATATAATCAGTCTTCAACCCCATCAGAAATCTGAGAATGACCAAATATCTGTACACATAGGAAGCCTAACACAGCTTCTAGAACTGAGAGGTTGTAGAGACAAATCTCCACTAGTACAGTCCCCTGTTAGCAACATGTGAGTGCAAGTCGTCAGCCTTCTGGCCCAAAATCAACTGACAGACTCTTGAAATGCAGGTTTTGAAGGGCTGATCACCCTGTCTTGGCAGAGTTTATCAGTCAACTATTCTGCATAATTTGTCCTTTTCTGGACAGTATTAGTCTGCAGATGAATCAGGCAGTTTTTCTAGTGGCTGCCTAGCCACAAAGTATTGCCTTACCTGGAGGTAGAGATGTTCAAATTCTTCATTAAATCTGCCGAGGAGGAACTGTTAGGAGCAGATATGTCTCAACAAAAGATAAATAACTTTAAATCTCAAATTTTGTGGATTTCTGACGTTTTTGAAAACCGTCTATCTATATAAGACAATTTGGACCGTTTTCTTTATATCTTAATAACATCTTGAAAGTTCTTGCACAAAGTCAGTATTTGGCCCTTAACTTACATGTGTAATCAACTCAGAAGTTTGTAATGATATCAATAGAAGGACTGGCTCTAAACCTTATACTTTTTTTTTTTTTTTTTGAGCTGGTCCCCTACAGACTGCTAATCCTTTTTTTTTTTTTTTTTTTTATTAACTTGAGTATTTCTTATATACATTTTGAGTGTTATTCCCTTTCCCGGTATCCGGGCAAACATCCCCCTCCCCCCTCCCCTTCCTTATGGGTGTTCCCCTCCCAACCCTCCCCCCATTGCCGCCCTCCCCCCACCAGTCTAGTTCACTGGGGGTTCAGTCTTAGCAGGACCCAGGGCTTCCCCTTCCACTGGTGCTCTTACTAGGATATTCATTGCTACCTATGAGGTCAGAGTCCAGGGTCAGTCCATGTATAGTCTTTAGTTAGTGGCTTAGTCCCTGGAAGCTCTGGTTGCTTGGCATTGTTGTACATATGGGGTCTCGAGCCCCTTCAAGCTCTTCCAGTTCTTTCTCTGATTCCTTCAACGGGGGTTCTATTCTCAGTTCAGTGGTATGCTGCTGGTATTCGCCTCTGTATTTGCTGTATTCTGGCTGTGTCTCTCAGGAGCGATCTACATCCGGCTCCTGTCGGTCTGCACTTCTTTGCTTCATCCATCTTGTCTAATTGGGTGGCTGTATATGTATGGGCCACATGTGGGGCAGGCTCTGAATGGGTGTTCCTTCAGTCTTGTACTTTTAAACTTTTAACAAATAAATTCTACATCAAAGCAAAGATATGATTTTAGCTTAGTTAACAAATGAGATTACGACTGTATAACTCAATCTAGCTAATTCCTCCCTGTTAAATTACAACCATTTCTAAATTTCTCATAAAAACAACTTTAGAGTAGCCATTTTCAGTCCCCCAAAATCCAGGGAATTGGGGCGACGACTTCTCTATAACATCTTCAAGCTGGACATGGGCGTTGAGATATCCTTGGTGGTAGGGGGTAGGAAGAATGAAGCAAATTCTGTAGCCGATGTGTCCTGGCTGGACCCAGCTGAAAATCCTTGAGACCAGGAATCAAAGTAGGCATACTCTGTAAAATACAACTCTCAAGACAAAAGTTTGAATTGAGATATCTTTTTGTTTGATTCTCCTGAATAAATTTTTCAGGTGGTCTACCTCTATCAAATCTGATCAGTATGACTCTGTGAGGTTTTCAGAAACTAATCACACTTTTTAAAAACACAAAGACAAAAATCTTTCTCCCAAAATACTGTGGTCCTTAGTATGAAACCACAAAAGCTTGTAT
This sequence comes from Rattus norvegicus, assembly GCF_021556685.1. Classification (NCBI taxonomy): domain Eukaryota; kingdom Metazoa; phylum Chordata; class Mammalia; order Rodentia; family Muridae; genus Rattus; species Rattus norvegicus. Next base: position 88,681,609 of record NC_141554.1, read on the forward strand.
CTTGCACTTTCTCCAAGAATAGTAATAGAACCATAAAACTCAAAGTCACACCCATCATGAAAACTAAATTATTTTTTAAAAAGGAAGTAAACTAAACAATGAAACTGATAGGCTTTTGTACTCTGTGTTATCAGGAAATTAACCCAAAATTCCCATAGAGCCCACATTAAGAGAATCCGATCTTCCTGTTGTGGTAAATATCAAAAGTAACCACAAAACCTCACTAGCCAGCATCAACTAGCCATATGGCCTTTAGCAGGGTAATTCATAAAACAAACCAAATACTTTCTATCAATTCCAATATCAATAAGCAACACATCAAACCAGGACTTTAGCCCAAAATATCTCAATCTGTCAAGCTCTCTACCCGGAGCCACAGATTTTTCTTTAACATTAATAACTTCTATAATATAAGTCTGCATTCACTCTCCCTGGTATTACAGACATTCATCACAAGTCTCTACTTGGAGGTAAGTGACTTTTTCCCTGTCTAAGTTCTGATCCGTGGATGAAAATCCCCATGTGATTTGGGTAATCTCTTTACTCTCTTCTTTCTAAAAGCAAACTTAATCACCTTTTAATAATACCTGTAATTAAGAAGTAGCTTGTCAAACTAGGATTTCAACCCAAAATTCTCATGGAGCCCACATTAAAAAGAATATGAGTATCCGGAAAGAATTTCTAAACAACTTCCTCTAAAAAGCAGCTTTTAATCTCTAACTCTCTGAGCTGACTTTACTTATCACACAGTAGGGGACCTACTGCCTGCTAGTCCAGGCTGCTTCCCTTTTTCTTTGTTTGAATTCCTGCCCTAGAGATATCACATGACTTAACATGGCACTGGCCTCCTCTTAGAAAATAAAAACTTTCTCTCAACTCTTAGGATTACTAGTGGATTCTTGACCATCACATTGGTTCTCCATCTGTTGTTGTAAAAATATAAAAATAAAAATATGTATTGTTGTCCTTTTACCTCACTGGTTCCACACCATGATGTGTCAAGATATCTGCTAGATATCTCTGCAGAACCACATCCCAACTCTGCCATGGCAGCCCAGTGTCTCCAACCACTGCACACTCTTTTACACTCAAAACCTCACATAAAAGAACACACAACATTTCTTTCTTGGCTTGTTTCTCTTTTGTGTAGAGGAAGGTTACTGATATATTTGAGTTAATTTTATACCCAGCCACTTTGCTGAAGGTGTTTATCAGGTTTAGTAGTTCTCAGGTAGAACTTTTGTGATCACTTACATATAATATCATATGATCTGCAAATAGTGATATTTTGACTTCTTCCTTTCCAATTTATATCCCTTTGATCCCTTATGATCTCCTTTTGTTGTCTGATTGTTCTGGCTAGAACTTCAAGAATTATATTGAATAAAAAGGAAGAGAGAGGGCAGCCTTGTCTTGTCCCGGATTTTAGTGGGATTGCTTCAAGTTTCTCTCCATTTAGTTTAATATTAGCTACTGGTTTGCTGTATATGGCTTTTACTATGTTTAGGTATGGGCCTTGAATTCCTATTCTTTCCAGGACTTTTATCATGAAGGGGTGTTGAATTTTGTCAAATGCTTTCTCAACATCTAATGAATGATCATGTGCTTTATATCTCTTAGTTTGTTTATATAGTGGATTACATTGAAGGTTTTCTGAATCTTCATAATAGTTCCAAATAATATAAAATACCTCACTGTGACTCTTAACGAAGCAAGTGAAAGATCTGTATGATAAGAACTTGAAGCCTCTGAAGAAAGAAATCGAAGAAGATCTCAGAAGATGGAAAGATCTCCCATGCTCATGGATTGGCAGGATTAATATAGTAAAAATGGCCATTTTTCCAAAAGCGATCTACAGATTCAATGCAATCCCCATCAAAATACCAATCCAATTCTTCAAAGAGTTAGACAGAACAATTTGCAAATTCATCTGGAATAACAAAAAACCCAGGATAGCTAAAACTATCCTCAACAATAAAAGGACTTCAGGGGGAATCACTATCCCTGAACTCAAGTAGTATTACAGAGCAATAGTGATAAAAACTACATGGTATTAGTACAGAGACAGAAAGATAGACCAGTGGAATATAATTGAAGACCCAGAAATGAACCCACACACCTATGGTCACTTGATTTTTGACAAAGGAGCCAAAACCATCCAATGGAAAAAAATATAGCATTTTCAGCAAATGGTGCTGGTTCAATTGGAGGTCAGCATGTAGAAGAATGCAGATTGATCCATTCTTATCACCCTGTACGAACCTTAAGTCCAAGTGGATCAAGGACCTCCACATCAAACCAGACACATTCTCACCAATACTAGAAAAAGTGGGGAAGAATCTCGAATACATGGGCACTGGATAAATTTTCCTGAACACAACACCAATGGCTTATGTTCTAAAATCAAGAATCAACAAATGGCAGCTCATAAAATGCAAAGCAGTAGTAAGACAAAGGACACTGTTGTTAGGACAAAATGACAACCAACAGATTGGGAAAATATCTTTACCAATCCTACAACTGATAGAGTGCTTATATCCAAAATATACAAAGAACTCAAGAAGTTAGACTGCAGGGAGACAAATAACCGTATTAAAAATGAGGTTCAGAGTTAAACAAAGAACTCACACCTGAGGAATGAGGAATGGCTGAGAAACACCTAAAGAAATGTTCAACATCTTTAGTCATAAGGGAAATGCAAATCAAAACAAACCTGAGATTCCACCTCACACCAGTGAGAATGGCTAAGATCAAAAATTCTGGCAACAGCAGTTGCTAGGGAGGATGTGGAGAAAGAGGAACACTCCCCCATTGTTGGTGGGATTGCAGACTGGTACAACCATTCTGGAAGTCAGTCTGGAGGTTCCTCAGAAAATTGGACATTGAACTACCTGAGGACCCAGCTATAGTACTCTTGGGCATATACCCAAAAGATGCCCCAACATATTACAAAGACACATGCTCCACTATGTTCATAGCAGCCTGATTTATAACAGCCAGAAGCTGGAAAGAACCCAGATGCCCTTCAACAGAGGAATGGATCCAGAAAATGTGGTACATCTGCACAATGGGATACTACTCAGCTATCAAAAACAATGACTTTAAGAAATTCATATGCAAATGGAGGGAAGTGGAAAATATCATACTGAGTGAGGTAACCCAATCACATAAAAACACACATGGTATGCACTCATTGATAAGTGGCTATTAGCCCAAATGCTCGAATTGCCCTAGATGCACAGAACACATGAAACTCAAGGCGGAAGATCAAAATGCGAATGCTTCACTCCTTCTTTAAAAGGGGAACAAGAATACCCTTGGGAGTAAATAGGGAGACAAAGTTTAGAACAGAGGCAGAAGGAACACCCATTCAGAGCCTGCCCCACATGTGGCCCATACATATACAGCCACCAAACTTGATAAGATGGATGAAGCAAAGAAGTGCAGGGTGACAGAAACCAGATGTAGATCTCTCCTGAGAGACACAGCCAGAATATGGCAAATACATAGGCGAATGCCAGCAGCAAAACACTGAACTGAGAACAGACCCCCGTTGAAGGAATCAGAGAAAGAACTGGAAGAGCTTGAAGGGGCTCGAGACCCCATATGTACAACAATTCCAACCAACCAGAGCTTCCAGGGACTAAGCCACTACTCAAAGACTATACGTGGACCGACCCTGGGCTCCAACCACATAAGTAGCAATGAATAGCCTAGTAACAGCACCAGTGGAAGGGGAAGCCCTGGGTCCTGCCAAGACTGAACCCCCAGTGAAAGTGATTTTTGGGGAGAGGGCGGTAATGAGGGGAGGATAAGGAGGCATACACCCATATAGAAGGGGAGTGGGAGGGGTTAGGGGTTAGGGAAACTGGGAAAGGGAATAGCAATCGAAATGTAAATAAGAAATACCCAAGTTAATAAAGATGGAAAGGAAAAAGGAACACAAAATAATCTTAGATCCAATTGAAACGGTATAATTGCCCACATAAACATACAAAGCCCGGTACCATCTTTATAACATTGATAACAACCTGTATATACACAGAGCGAGATATCTGGCTCATTTTAAAGCACAAAATTCCCAGCTGTTCAATTTTACCATTGAAGACTCAGGGAGCCTGATATTCTGGTGAAAGCCTGCTAGTTCAGAGAGGAAAGTACCCGACTGACTTGCTACTCACAGAAATTAGAGAAAGAAAACACTCATTTTCCTCTATCACATGTATCAAACATTACTGGTATAATAATGGTACATACAATTTTTGTTGTCATGTGACTTTTAAAATAGATTATCTGTTTCATTCAAAATCAATAACATAGAAACTTCATGTGAACTCCTCTGGCATTTTTAATAATAGAAACCAATTTTACCAAGAAATTTGTTTCTACCAGGCAGTTTGTAGATGATATTTTAAGTTTAAATGACTATAGGATACCATGGGATACATTAATCACTTATCTTTCTTATTAAATTGCATTCCATTTACCATTAAATCATGTCAGTTTCAACTCCAAAATCTATCCCTTATCCATGTATTTCTTTCATATTTCCCTTATTTGTCTAGTTTAAAGCTCTTAAAATCTTTGACTTGAATCACAATAATAGATTTATTTTCCTATAACTGATTATTAGATAGATGAAATTTATCCATATTTGATGTCAATGGATCCATTGAAGTAGTATAGAAAAGATTCCAATGTGACTCTCCTCAATATTAATTTAAAACCTATTTAATGTACTAACTTGTATTTCCAGTGATTATTCTGATATTCGAATTCCATTCTAGTATGAAGATGTGGGCAGATTTTTATCTTTTTTAGATACAGAAAAATATCTCAATTATTTTTGTTTAAATGCATGCTGTATCAGAATAAACAGAAGAGTGATCCATGGCCATTGTCACAAACTAATTTGCTGTTAGGGCCTATTAAATTGTGAAAGGTTTGTCAGAGCTAGGTGTTGTTATTTATGATAAAATATTCTTAGCCTACACTATCTTCATTTCATTTGTCACAAAGATCAACATGTACAAATTTTGCATTAAATAATAAAACAACAATAACCTCACTAATCTCTGAGATGAACAACAAATCATATAACCCACCAAATATAAATATCCCTGCTTGGAGTAAGGAGATTTGTATTTATTATTATTGTTATTGTTCTTTCATTTTAAAATACTTTTTTCCTGGTCTTGTTTTCTTCTTCTACATCCCTGAGGAGCTGATCTGAGTATGGGTTCCCTTTGAAGATAATGGGAATTGTAGGCTTGGCTCAGCTCCACAGTGTATAAAGCAAGATGAAAATCAGAGTCAGTCTCACAGCAGAAAATGCCCTCACGACACTTGCTGTGCTATTAAAGACTGCTTTCCTTTTTTGTTGTTTATTTTGAAGTAATGACACAAAACATTTAAGAAAGAGATTCTGTTACCAGTAACTATTCAAGTTGGAATCTAAAGGATGAAATCATTATAGGTATAAAGTTTGTCTGAACTGAGCTATAGTATTTTGAAGGATTTTTTTGTAAAAAATATAGATAATATGTTTAAACTAGTTTAGATATCATGTTATGTGCTAAGGAGCTAAAAGTACATGTTACTGAAGACTTTAAAGTATTTTTTTCATATTTCTTTTTTTTAAATTAACTTGAGTATTTCTTATATACATTTCGAGTGTTATTCCCTTTCCCGGTTTCCGGGCAAACATCCCCCTCCCCTTCCCCCCTCCCCTTTTTTATGGGTGTTCCCCTCCCCATCCTTCCCCCCTTGTTGCCCTCCCCCCAACAGTCTAGTTCACTGGGGGTTCAGTCTTAGCAGGACCCAGGACTTCCCCTTCCACTGGTGCTCTTACTAGGATATTCATTGCTACCTATGAGGTCAGAGTCCAGGGTCAGTCCATGTATAGTCTTTAGGTAGTGGCTTAGTCCCTGGAAGCTCTGGTTGCTTGGCATTGTTGTACATATGGGGTCTCGAGCCCCTTCAAGCTCTTCCAGTTCTTTCTCTGATTCCTTCAACGGGGGTCCTATTCTTAATTCAGTGGTTTGCTGCTGGCATTCGCCTCTGTGTTTGCTGTATTCTGGCTGTGTCTCTCGGGAGAGATCTACATCCGGCTCCTGTGGGCCTACACTTCTTTGCTTCATCCATCTTGTCTAATTGGATGGCTTTTTATGCATGGGACACATGTGGGGCAGGCTCTGAATGGGTGTTCCTTCTGTGTCTGTTTTAATCTTTGCCTCTCTATTCCCTGCCAAAGGTATTCTTGTTCCCCTTTTAAAGAAGGAGTGAAGCATTCACATTTTGATCATCCGTCTTGAGTTTCATTTGTTCTAGGCATCTAGGGTAATTCAAGCATTTGGGCTAATAGCCACTTATCAATGAGTGCATACCATGTGTGTTTTTCTGTGATTGGGTTACCTCACTCAGGATGATATTTTCCAGTTCTGACCATTTGCCTATGTATTTCATAAAGTCATTGTTTTTGATAGCGGAGTAGTATTCCATTGTGTAGATGTACCACATTTTCTGTATCCATTCCTCTGTTGAAGGGCGTCTGGGCTCTTTCCAGCTTCTGGCTATTATAAATAAGGCTGCGATGAACATAGTGGAGCACATGACTTTTTTATCTGTTGGGGCATCTTTTGGGTATATGCCCAAGAGAGGTATAGCTGGATCCTCAGGCAGTTCAATGTCCAATTTTCTGAGGAACCTCCAGACTGATTTCCAGAATGGTTGTACCAGTCTGCAATCCCACCAACAATGGATGAGTGTTCCTCTTTCTCCACATCCTCGCCAGCATCTGCTGTCACATGAGTTTTTGATCTTAGCCATTGTCACTGGTGTGAGGTGAAATCTCAGGGTTGTTTTGATTTGCATTTCCCTTATGACTAAAGATGTTGAACATTTCTTTAGGTGTTTCTCAGCCATTCGGCATTCCTCAGCTGTGAATTCTTTGTTTAGCTCTGAACCCCATTTTTAATAGGGTTATTTGTCTCCCTGCAGTCTAACTTCTTGAGTTCTTTGTATATTTTGGATATAAGGCCTCTATCTGTTGTAGGATTGGTAGGACTGTTTATCCGGTCTGTCCTTTCAGGTTCTGGCGGTGTCTCAGATGCAGCAGTCCTGCTGCTCTTGGGCCCTCCTCTATGGGAACCCAGAGGCTTTATATAGTTTCCTCTTGGGCCAGGGCTGTGGGCAGGGGTGGGCAGTGTTGGTGTTCTCTTCCACTCTGCAGCCTCAGGAGTGCCCACCTGACCAGACCGTGAGGTCTCTCTCCCACAGGGTCTGGGCTTTAAAGTATTTTTGCCTTCACTAATCTTTTATATTTTGCATTTTAAAATGTCCTTTTAGGAATAAAGGACTTAATTATAGCGCTATGGAGTTAAATACAGGTTCCTATACAACATTGATAAGTACTTGTACCACTGCTCTAAACACACACACACAAACACACACATACACACACGCACGTACGCACACACACATGCACGTACGCACACACACACGCACACATATATATACATACATATATATACATATATATATATACATATATATACATATATGTATATATATATTAGATTAACAAATGGATCTGTGCAGGCTCAAAATAAATTATAAGATATCCACATAAATTGTGACATGATTAGCATGACTAATTTAAAACTCTCCTGTCTTCTGTGTTTAATTTTAATTCATTCTAAGTATTCTTCTAGACTAATGCAACAAGACCAGAGCAACCACTCAGCAATTCTTGTAAGAGGTGACTTGAAGTTTTTCATCGTTTTCCACAACCAAGTTTTTATCTCTCTATTTATATTGGCCAAATGACATTTCACATTATTTCCCAAGAAAACCTGGTAATTTTGGTTAGCAATTTCTCACTTTCCCCTCCTTCTATCTCCCTCCATTTCCAACCAGCATGTCATACAACCTTGAGAGAGGTTTTTTTTCTCTTTTTTTGAACTAGAACACAGTATTTGATCACATAATGAAGATGAATATTTGCTCAAATTTTCAACACTTATTCATGCTGCAAGTCCACCAAAGCATGTTGATAAGACAGTTGAGAGTGCAATGTATTGTTTAACATTAAATACTACAAGTTTACCTGAATTTATCTTACAAAAAAGGAAAGGAGAAATCCATGAAGTACACTATAATTTCAAGAAATGGAAGTTGGGTATGTTATGTATGAGCTACTACTTTGATTAATACATTCCTATTTTTCAGCACATGAAATTAAATGTTGTGTATTTCAAACATAAAATATTTCTTTTAAAACTCATTGATCATGTATTCATTAATAAACCTTTTTCAAGCCTTCTTGCAACTTGTGAAAATGATTTTTTTCTTTTCCTAGTTTGTAATAAAAAATTATAAGGGAAGAAATGGCAGGCTAACTAACCTGAACCTTAAACTTCAAAACTAAAGAGAAGGGCAAGTAGAAACAAGAGAACAAAGGATTGTTTGCAGTGAAGCTTTTACCAGAGCAAGCAGAGGACAACTGCTCCTAATCTTACATACTTTAGTAATCCTAGTAGTTTTTTACTTTCCTTTTAACTTGTGTTTGCTTCATCACTTTATATTTAAGATTCACAGAAAAAAATGGCTGTAGAATAATTACATAAGTATTTTCTATTAACTATTATTAAATGAAGTTTGAAAAAATAAATGGGATAATAATTAATATGTGCCTTGTTGAAATTTTGACTAAAACTGATGTTCTAGTAATTCTGAAAATAGTAAAAATGCATAGCTAAAGTGATTTAAAAAAGGTGTATCAGGAAACAGTATATAATATAAATAAGTCAAAAAAGTAGACTGTATCAGAGAAGGTGTTTCCTTATATGGATATGTTATGTTTTATCATTTCTCGTAAACCTAACTCAAAAATGAGTTGTCTGATCAACAAACTATGATGTATGACTTGAAATAGCTAAAATCGTAGAAATAAATTAATCACTTTTATGCATCTCAGATGTTCTAACAATGATGAATGGCAGTGCATAGAGTGCTGCTGAATCATGCCGTGCATCGTTTGCGATATGGTAAGTCTCGTCCACAGACACACTGACCTGCACTGTGTTCCTGACAGGTTTGGTTATCGAATTCTAGCTTTTGAACATTCATTTTAATCTTTCAAAGCCATTACTTAACTTTTGAAAAAGAAAAAAAGGCTGAGCTTGCCAACAGTTTTGTTGGTTATGCATCTGTCATGATTATCTGTTCATGCAACATAGAAAAGAATCATGACATTGAATATTAATCATATTATAAACAGAAATTCTTCTTTTAATGTAGGATGCATAGAACATTTGTATGGCGATTTTAAAAGCAATGAGAAAGCATTGATGTATTTATGTATGTGCTTATTAATTCATGAATTACTTTTCCAGTATCTTAAAACAAGCTAGCCTCACAGTGGTAAACAAAACAGGTACAAAACCATTACACTCGTTAATATGACTTGTCTCAGATACAAACCCAGTACATTAGTGAATATGACATGTTTATATGGATATGAGAACATTGCTTTGGGTATAGAATACTGCAGTGTTTAGTGTTAATAATTGACTCACCAAAATCTAGAATCACCTCAGAAATGAACCTCTTAATATGTCTATGTGAGTAATCTTAACACCTTAAATTAGGGCAGGTAGATTCACTAACTGCCAGTGGCACTACTCTACACGAATGAAACTAAGCAGTAATCTGAATATATTTCTTTGCTTTCTTGCTAATGATGCCATGTGAGCAGCTCCCAGTGACTTCCCCAGCATGGTGGACTGTAACCTAGGAATATGAACCTTTCTTCCTTAATCTGCTCTATCATCATGTGTGAGGTAACCCAATCACAGAAAAACACACATGGTATGCACTCATTGATAAGTGGACATTAGCCCAAATGTTTGAATTACTCTAGATGCACAGAACACATGAAACTCAAGAAGGATGACCAAAATGTGAATGCTTCACTCCTTCTTTAAAAGGGGAACAAGAATACCCTTGGCAGGGAATAGGGAGGCAAAGTTTACAACAGAGGCAGAAGGAACACCCATTCAGAGCCTGCCCCACATGTGGCCCATATATATACAGCCACCCAATTAGACAAGATGGATGAAGCAAAGAAGTGCAGGCTGACAGGAACTGGATGTAGATCTCTCCTCAGAGACACACCCAGAATACAGCAAATACATAGGCGAATGCCAGCAGCAATCCACTGAACTGAGAACGGGACCCCTGTTGAAGGAATCAGAGAAAGGAATGGAAGAGCTTGAAGGGGCTCAAGACCCCATTTGAAAAACAATGCCAACCAACCAGAGCTTCCAGGGACTAAGCCACTACCCAAAGACTACTTGGATTGACCCTGGGCTCCAAACCTCGTAGGTAGCAATGAATAGCCTAGTAAGAGCACCAGTGGAAGGGGAAGCCCTTGATCCTGCCAAGACTGAACCCCCAGTGAACGTGATTGTTGTGGGGAGGGTGGTAATGGGGGGAGGATGGGGAGGGGAACAACCATATAGAAGGGGAGGGGGAGGGGTTAGTGGGATGTTGGCCAGGAAACCCAGAAGGGGAATAACAACCGAAATGTAAATAATAAATACTCAAGTTAATAAAGATAAAAAAATAATAAAAGGTCATGAGAGAAAATCCAAATTAATAAAATCAGAATTGAAGAAGGGAGCATCACAAAAACATGAAATAACCCCAAGAGTCATGAGGGCATTCATTAAAACTGCATATACAATTAAATTGGAAAATCCAAGAGAAATGTTAACATTCTCAATAAATATCACTTAGAAAAAAAAGAAAGAATTTTTTTTTCAAAGCAACAGAAAAAGAAACTAAGGTAACTACTATTTGAAGAAAAGTAAAATAAAGAAAAATATCTCTGGACACACATAATAGAAGAAAAATGTTTTGGGACACTTAGAGGAAAAAATGTCTTTGGATACTTAGAATAATAGGAAAAAATATCTTTAGGTACCAAGAATGGACCACCTTGTCATTCCCTAGGAAATGGAGATGGGGCATTTTTAAGACTAGATATTCTTCATGAGCAACATCTGCCTATAATGTAAATTTCTTCTGATATTTCAATCAAATGTCACAGGCAGATATGAAAGACATTTGAAAAAGTGAGAGTCACACTTATACTTCAGACACCTTTCAAATTCTTCTCAACTCTACATCTAATCTACTTTCTGCTATCTAATCAGAATATCTCCATTTTGTAGTTGGCATAGAGATAATGTGTCCACTGTATTAACTATTGTTAAATTCTGAAGTGGAGATTTCCAGGGGGGGGAAAATAAAGTAAATTTCACCATCTTACTGTTCAATAGCACTTGGCAGGACAAATTAAGAAAAATCCAGAATGTAGACATTAGGTCATTGGGTCATCAGCAATGGAAGATTTCAGATCTACTAAAGGATAAATGCATTGCCTTCTTTAATAATATAGAACTAATATGACATTTTCTTTACTTTTTATGATTACAAATGTGAGATTGAGGGATGATTTCAGCCAAAAGAAAATAGGGACACACAAGAACTTATAAAATGAGAATAAACACTGTGTCAAGGAATCAAAATTGTGGGCACTTGTCCCTCAACAGAATAATGGATACAGAAAGTGCGGTTCATTTACACAATGGAATATTAGTCAACTATTAAGAACGAGAACATCTTGAGTTTTGCATGCAAATGGATGAAACAGGAAAATATCATCCTGAGTGAGGTATCTCAGATCCAAAAGGGCATGCATGATATGTACTCACTAATAAGTGGATACTAGCCAAATAAAATAAAATAAAATAAAATTACAGAATATCCAGGATACTGTCCACAGAATCCAAAACGTTCAATAAGTCAAAGTGCCCCAGTGAGAATGCCTCAATCCCACTTGGGAGGAAGAAGAGAACAAACACAGTGGGGATGGATGGAGGAACCTGGCAATGGGAAGGTGGAGGAGGAGAATATGATCTGTATTGAGTGGGGGAAAAATGACTGAAGCCCGGAGGGCCAACAGAAAGAATGGAAACAGGCAACCTCAGGCAGGAGGAGATTGAGAGGACCCTCCAGAATATACCAGAGACCTGGTAGGTGAGAAACTCTCTGGACTCAAAGGTCGGGCATTAGACCTACAGAGGGGAGAGGGAACTTGTTGTGTCCATCTCCAGCAAAAAGAAAGGGCATTAAATGAGGGATGGGGGTTACTATCCCACAGTGAAAACTCTGATCGAAATTTTTTTCCTGTTTGAAACAACTGCAGGAATGGGAACGGAGAGAGCATGGGGAAAAGAAGGTCCAGTGACAGGCGCAAAGTGGGATCCAGCTCAAGGGGAAGACCCAAATCTGACACCATTACTGAGGCTATGGGTGTTCACAAAAATGGACCTATCATGACTGCCCTCCAAAAGACCCAAGAAGCAGCTGAAATAGCTAGATGCAAATATGTTCACCCAAACAATGGACAGAAACTGCAGACCCCTCTGGTTGGATTAGGGAAATGATGGAGAAAGTTAAGGAGGAGGGCAACCCTGTAGGAGGACCAGTTGTTTCAAATAACTTGAACCTGCAAGATCTCTCAGACACTGGATCACCAAAGAGCCACCATACACTAGCTGAACTGAGGCCCCCAACACATATACAGCAGAGAACTCCAGGATCTGGGTTCAATCGGAGAAGGTGCAACTAATCCTCAAGAGACTGGAGGCCCTAAGGAGTTTGGAGGTCTGATAGGGAGGGTGGGATTCGAACATCCTCCTGGAGACAGGGATGGCAGGGAAGAGGTGTAAGATGTGGAAAAATCAAAGGGTGAACTGGAAGAGGAATAAAATCTGGAATGAAAAAATAAATAAATGAATTATATTTAAACAAAAAGAGGAATGGAAACTGCTGAGTTGAACTTTTGCAAGTGAAAAGAAATACTATTCTTTATTTCTTTAAATAAACTAACAAATACAACTATTTTTTGAGGAATATACTATAAAATTTTAAATTACTATAATAAAATAGTATTGAAATGTCGATATAGAATTTGCTATGAAAATGTATTTAAAGTAAAATTTATATCTGCTCATATGCCTGAATGCTAGACCACAATTTCTAACTAGATTTTTTTCTCCATCTTTATTAACTTGGGTATTTCTTATTTACATTTCAACTGCTATTGCCTTTCCTTGTTTCCTGGCCAACACTCCACTAGCACCTCACCCTCCCCTTCTATATGGTTGTTCCCCTCTCCATTCTCCCCCCATTACCACCCTCCCCCGAAAAATCATGTTCACTGGGGGTTCAGTCTTGGCAGGAACAAGGGCTTCCCCTTCCACTGGTGCTCTTACTAGGCTATTCACTGCTACCTATAAGGTTGGAGCCCAGGGTCAGTCCATGTACAGTCTTTGGGTAGTGGCTTAATCCCTGGAAGCTCTAGTTGGTTGGCAGGGTTGTTCATGTGGGGTCTCAAACACCTTCAGCTCTTTCAATCCTTTCTCTGATTCCTTCAATGGGGGTCCTGTTCTCAGTTCAAGGATTTACTGCTGGCATTTGCCTATGTATTTGCTGTATTCTGGCTGTGTCTTTCAGGAGAGATCTACATCCGGTTTCTGTCACCCTGCACTTCTTTGCTTCATCCATCTTATCTAGGTTGGTGGCTGTATATGTATGGGCCACATGTGGGGCAGGCTCACAATGGGCGTTCCTTCAGACTCTGTTCTAAACTTTGCTTCCCCATTCCCTGCCAAGGGTATTCTTGTTCCTCTTTTAAAGAAGGAGTGAAGCATTCAGATTTTGGTCATCCTTCTTGAGTTTCATGTGTTCTGTGCATCTAGGGAAATTTGAGCATTTTGGCTAATATCCACTTATCAATGAGTGCATACCATGTGTGTTTTTCTGTGATTAGGTTACCTCATTCAGGATGATATTTTCCAGTTCCCTCCATTTGCCTATAAATTTCATAAAGTCATTGTTTTTGATAGCTGTGTAGTATTCCATTGTGTAGATGTACCACAATTTCTGTATCCATTCCTCTGTTGAAGGGCATCTGGGTTCTTTCCAGCTTCTGGCTATTATAAATAAGGCTGCTATGAACATAGTGGAGCATGTGTCTTTGTTATATGTTGGGGCATCTTTTTGGGTATATGCCCAAGAGAGGTGTAGCTGGGTCCTCAGGTAGTTCAATGTCCAATGTTCCGAGGAGCCTGCAGACTGATTTTCAGAATGGTTGTACCAGTCTGCAATCCACCAACAATGGAGGAGTGTTTCTCTCTCTCCACATCCTTGCCAGCATCTGCTGTTGCCAGAGTTTTTGATCTTAGCCATTGTCACTGGTGTGAGGTGAAATCTCAGGGTTGTTTTGATTTGCATTTCCCTTATGACTAAAGATGTTGAACATTTCTTTAGGTGTTTCTCAGCCATTTGGCACTCCTCAACTGTGAATTCTTTGTTTAGCTCTGAACCCCATTTTTAATAGGGTTATTTGTTTCCCTGCGGTCTAACTTCTTGAGTTCTTTGTACATCTTGGATATAAGCCCTCTATCAGTTGGAGGATTGGTAAAGATCTTTTCCCAATCTGTTCGTTGTCGTTTTGTCCTAACAACAATGTCCTTTGCCTTACAGAAGCTTTGCAGTTTTATGAGATCCCATTTGTTGATTCTTGATCTTAGAGCATAGGCCATTGGTGTTTTGTTCAGGAAATTTTCTCCAGTGCCCATGCGTTCAAGTTTCTCCCCACTTATTTCTTCTATTAGTTTGAGTGTATCGGATTTGATGTGGATGTCCATGATCCACTTGGACTTAAGCTTTGTACAGGGTGATAAGAATGGATTGATCTGCATTCTTCTACATGCTGACCTCCAGTTGAACCAGCACCATTTGCTGAAAATGCTATCTTTTTTCCATTGGATGGTTTTGGCTCCTTGTCTAGATTTTAATGCATTCCATTCTTAAGAATACAAGACCAAAAGGCTTCAAGTCAACCATAGGCTTGAAATTGTAGAGGAAAGTTATGGACAGAAATGTCGTAGAGATATGCTTACATTCCAAGATTAATGTTTGGATTTCTTGGTAACAATGAATTACAACACCAATTTTTAATAAGAGATTACTAGCAATTCAGAAACAGCAAGTAAGTTAGGTAGTCACAGAGAGTCATTTGCATCTAGGAGGTCCATTTTCTAATGTGTTTAGCAATTCTAATTTTTATTTTAGTTATCAATGTAACTTTTCATGATTTGACTTTTCTTAATGTTAGGGAAAGAATGTATCATAGGCTAGAGTCAAACGTTCTTAGATAAAATAAAAGTTGTGTTGTCAATCTTCAACCTAATCTGGTATATTCTTCAATCCTATATGTCATACAACACATTTCAAATATAATCTGAGACTCACATTTCAGTTACTGTGCTCTACTACCTGCCATGTACTAACTTTTCTTCATGAAGAGGTGACAGGAATTATTGCTAATAATTATAATAATATTCAATACAATTGTCTATCATTATCCCTCATTAATGATTACCTATAAATGATACTTGCAATTTGTTGAGCTTAATTTAATAGAAACAATATCCATCTGGAAATTATAGTGTATAATAAACAATTTTGAATTAATGAGTGAACTAATAATATAAGAAATTTCTCACATCAAGTATGGACTTTATGCCAGATTATTATTTTTTAAAGTTTGGTGTTGATGGTGATTGAAAACTAAATAAGGATTTTGCTACTGAGAGATCTCTCAGGCCACTATTAACTAGTATCTCATACAGCACATTTTGAGATGATTATTTTCAATAGTTAGGTTTAGAACAAGTTGTATTTTAATTTTGTTGTATAAAAGTTACCTTTAAAAAGAAGGTAAGTAATTTTTCCTGCAAGATTTAGTTTACATGGGAACTGTATACAGTTTTTCCAATAAGAAGGAAGTGTTACATAAAATATTTTCAAATACTGGGTATATTATTATTATTATGTGTTTCAATAGACCTTCAGTTTGCTCATAATGATTCTCTTCCATATTTTGTTACAGGAGATTTTTCCATTATCAAAATCATGTTTCATTGAGTATAAACTCATTCATCTCATAGGATGTTAAAACACTCAATTTATCTCCTTGACAGCATGAGGATGACTCAAGACCTTGATGAACTCATACATCTTCCTGTTTTTATTCATAAAGAAGAGTAGAATACTATTCCACTGTTATTTTAGAAAGTTTTAAGATCTAGACAAAAGTTGCTCTGGCTAGAATGAAAAAAAAAACACCACAAAAATATTAAAATAAGCTTAGTGTTTCTGAAGAGGAGAAAGCAAGTGGACTTATAAGACTTTTTTGTTTGGCTTTACTTTCACAAATCCTTGCCAAGTACAAGCTGTGAATGACCTGCAGCTTTGTGTTTTTGCTGCCTGCATGCAGGGAGAGAGCAAGCAGTATATAATTCTAGCGGAAAAAAAATAGCAATTTGATTTAGGATCCAAGTAATATTTTGGCATACAAAGTCAGTTAATCCTGAGGAAACATTGCCATTTCTTTTTAGCTTTCTAGTGGTCTGCCTTATTAAAGTCACCAAACTTGCTTTTTTAAGTGTATAGAATTAAGAGAACTTAAAGCAGTGGAAGGAAACTGCCCCCTCTCTGTGTCTGTGTCTGTGTCTGTGTCTGTGTCTGTGTCTGTGTCTGTGTCTGTGTCTGTGTCTGTGTCTGTGTCTGTGTCTGTGTCTGTGTCTGTGTCTGTGTCTGTGTGTCTGTGTCTGTGTCTGTCTGTCTATCTGTCTTTCTCTCTCTCTCTCTCTCTCCCCCTCTGTGTATGTGTGTGTGTGTGTGTGTGTGTGTGTGTGTGTGTGTGTGTGTGTGTGTTGTTACATCCTTTGTTAGATCAAACACATGTGTGAGATTCTGATAGAAACTGATGAACAATTCTCTCTAACTCTGGGCAGAAGAAAACACAAATGGCACATTTTACATATCTTGGATGCAGAATAGAAATATGAATTATGAAAGGGGAGCTAATTGTTTCTCTAGTTCTAATTCTGTCAATGATTTTTGTGTTTGCTGGTAGATAATTTTAGACCAAAAGACTAAAATTGAGTGTGAATCTCCACCCACAGTTTCTATTCCACATGTCTAGCCTATTCATTGAGTTATATAGATTTTGGGTCTGGTTAAAGTTTAGTATGTGTGTTTTTATTTGGAAGGTTTTAAAAATAAGGTTTATATGACTAGTGAGAGAGGGAGGATGGGAGGGAGAGAGAGGGGGGTTATATATAGACAAGCTATTTTTAACTAATTTGAAAGTTATTCATGGGCTCACATGGACTATAAACTCAGGTCAAGAGCTAAACCCTAAATTCTCAGAATGACAGTGTAGACTCAAGTTAAATATACAGTCATTGTTTTTTTTTTTTTTCTTTCTGAAATTCAACTCCTAAAACTGTCCATGTCAGGAAAGTTCTGCTGCATTTGTGTTTCGGGTGTTTTTTGTTCATTCCAAGGATCTGTGGTCTTAGAATATTCTAAATTGTGCACTCAGAAAAACAACAATAGAGCTACTTCCTGCCTTCTTTTTTCCTGTATTTCACTCTGGTTTCTCCTAAATTGTTCCTTTGTTGTATTGGCTTTGTGCATGATATGCATTCTTCTACTAAGCTAAATTCTTAGTCCTATACAAGGTTTTATGAATTACTTTGATATTTAAAAATGTAATCATGGAAATTTATTTTGATAGGATATAAAACAATTCTTTTGTCCAAAATGGAAGCACAAAATTTACAATCTTCTCCCTAAAAGTCATCTAAATATTATCCCCATTAAGAGGGGATTTTTTGGTGATTTTTTTAAAGTAGTCAGCTGAATAAATGGTTGCAAAGTACTGGGAAGTATTAGAAGTAGTGGGAGGGGCATAGAATCATGACCTGCAGCAATTATTCTCAAAATATAGTTTGTGCATTTTAACTTCTCTGCAATGGTCTCACATGTCTACTTTGTGAAAGCACCTCAGGTGGTTCTATGGCTGCACTGAGAAACCTTATGCATAACATTCCATCCTTAGGCAACAAAATGTGAAAACCCATGTTCTAATAGGGGCAAAGATTTTCTCAGTGCAGATACAGAAAGTCAGTTTCCAATTTATTAATGTTGGAAAAATAACTGTAGAGTTTTACATGGAAAATGCTTCATTTTCACCAATAAAGATTATACTGCAACTGTCACAGGAACTTCCTACAATTTATAGTTGGCCCCTATCTGAATACGGCATCCCATTGCAATAACCTATGATTACTTAGGCAGTTAGAGTCACATATTAGAGTCACATAAAGCATCAGTTTACTCTTTAATAGATATTATCACCGCATTCTAATTGCAATGACTATTCTAGTGAATATCTTGAGGAACTTATTCAACAGTAACAAGAAGTTGAATTAAGGTTGAATAAAATGGTATCTTCTTCAAAGTTTTATTTTTTCATTAGTGACTATATATTTTAAATATTAAAGATACTGTAAGATGAATTGTAGTTTGTTTATACTTTGAAAGGCTTATTGTGAGTCAGTGTCCTTCTTTGTCTATTATGTGATACCTCAACTGTCTGAAAAGACAAAAAAGAAAAGTATTTCAGTAAAACCAATACTCTTTATTAATAAATTGTCATTGATCTAATGTGTATCCTACCTTTGTCACAGTAAAGCAGAACCAGTGTCCATTCTTATGCACTATTACTTAAAGCTTTACTCTGTCAAACCAGAAAGAATAGCATTCCAAAATATTGTGCCTTTCTTTCAAAGTGAAGTAAATGACCAGAAAAGAAGGGGGAAATATCCTGTTGTAATGAGTTTATTGTTTTCATGAAATATAAAATCTTTTTGTTGTTATAATCTTAATAGTTAACTGGTGGTTATGAATTTATGTTGGACAGAAATTTGAAGAGGGCATATTTCATTATGTATGATTTCTGCTTCTTTAGAAGCTTTCCTGGGTATGTCATGAAGGAGGATATTTAACATTTTCTTCAGCAGATCTCTTCTGCTGCTGTACCCGAATCACCACATTCTTACACTTTTCATTATTTATAAATGCCTAAGATTCACCAAGAAATTGAAACAATTTCCTAGGAAATTGGTAGCTGCTGGCTTTACATTATCAAGATTAAAGATTCATTTTGTCCTGTAACTTTTTTCACCTCCATGACTCATTTTATTTCCAAGAAATTATGTGTATTGTATACTGAACATACACTATGTTTCAACATACCATGTATTTTGGAGAATCTTTGATACTGTTTTCTTCAATTATTGTAAGTATTGATGAGAATAGAAAGCAAATTTTTCAAATATTGAAGATGAGTATTTTTAATTTTTAATACACTAATTTAGAAAATATGAAACATTAGTTTCTGGCTCCTTTTAAACATGAGGACATGATTCATTAAGATAAATAGGTATGTATAGGGATTAGTTCTTCAAAAACGTTTTTATATTCAAATATTCACACTGCATTTTGTTGTCGATTAAGTACAAATATTTGAAAGTTTGCATATGTATTTGATTTTTATTCATTTTTGAATATTTCATGTACATATACAATGAAATATAAAATTGTACCTAATCCCAATTTCCATGCTATCAATCTTTCCAATATTATCACCTCCCAACTTTATGATTTTTTTAATAGTGACGAAAGCTCAATTAATGTTGTCTAAATGTTCACTGGTATGAAAATATCCACTAGAGCATGAGTTTTTACAAGTGTGAATGCCATCATAAAGGAATGAGTTTCCCTCTCACATCAAAAATCGTTTACCAGTTGTTCCTCAATAAAGGGCAAAGCTTAAGTCCAAGTGGATCAAGGACCTCCACATCAAACCAGAGCTAAATGAAGAATTCACAGCTGAGGAATGCCGAATGGCTGAGAAACACCTAAAGAAATGTTCAACATCTTTAGTCATAAGGGAAATTCAAGTCAAAACAACTATGAGATTTCACCTCACACCAGTGACAATGGCTAAGATCAAAAACTCTGGTGACAGCAGATGCTGGCAAGGATGTGGAGAGAGAGAAACACTCCTCCATTGTTGGTGGATTGCAGACTGGTACAACCATTCTGAAAATCAGTCTGGAGGCTCCTCGGAACATTGGACATTGAACTACCTGAGGACCCAGCTATACCTCTCTTGGGCATATACCCAAAAGATGCCCCAACATATAACAAAGACACATGCTCCACTATGTTCATAGCAGCCTTATTTATAATAGCCAGAAGCTGGAAAGAACCCAGATGCCCTTCAACAGAGGAATGGATACAGAAATTGTGGTACATCTACACAATGGAATATTACTCAGCTATCAAAGACAGTGACTTTATGAAATTCATAGGCAAATGAATGGAATTGGAAAATATCCTGAGTGAGGTAACCCAATCACAGAAAAACACACATGGTATGCACTTAATGATATGTGGATATTAGCCCAAATGCTCGAATTACCCTAGATGCACAGAACACATGAAACTCAAGCATGACCATAATGTGACTACTTCATCCTTCTTTAAAAGGGGAGTAAGAATACCATTGGGAGGGAATAGGGAAGCAAAGTTTACAACAGAGGCTGAAAGAATGCCCACTCTGAGCCTGCCCCACATGTGGCCCATACATATAAGCCAGCAAACTAGACAAGATGGATGAAGCAAAGAAGTGCAGGCTGACACGAACCGGATGTAGATCTCTCCTGAGAGACACAGCCAGAATACAGAAAATACATAGCCAAACGCCAGCAGCAAACCACTGAACTGATAACGGGACCCCTGTTGAAGGAATCAGAGAAAGGATTGAAAGAGCTTGAAGGGGTTTGAGACACCATAAGAACAACAATGCCAACTAACCAGAACTTCCAGGGACTAAGCCACTACCCAGACTGTCCATGGACTTACCCTGGGATCCAACTTCATAGGTAGCAATGAATAGCTTAGTAAGAGCACCAGTGGAAGGGGAAGCCCTTGGTCCTGCCAAGACTGAACCCCCAGTGAACGGGATTGTTGGGGAGAGGGTGTAATGGGGGAGGATGGGTAGGGGAACACCCATATAGAAGAGGAGTGGAGGGATTAGGGGGGTGTTGCCTGGAACCCGGGAAAGGGAATAACAATTGAAATGTAAATATAAATACCCAATTTAATAAAGATGGAGGAAAAAAAAAGAAAAAAAAGGGATGGAACCTGTAGACAGTATATATCAAAATTTTGATGAGCTTGATCTTGTAGAGGTAAACAGAGTTGCTGTGATTTCATCACTTTGATAGCCATATGTCATCTAGAGGACAGCATTTCATAGTATTTGGAGTTCAGAATATTCCTTTCTTACTTTCATTGAAAATAGATCTTTATTTCATATGATACATCCCAACCCTATTTACCCCCTGCTGCCAATCTTCCTGTCTCTCTACCCACCTTAACTCTGCACAGATAACAGTCCTCCTCTCCTCTGTTTCCATTCAGAAAGGAACAGGATTCCAAGAGACAACAATCAAGCATAAAAAAAAAAAAAAACACATGATATAATATGAAAAGGCAAGCATCCTCCTATCAAGAAATAGAAAAGGCAATCTAGAAGGAAATAAGAGTTCCAAGAGCAGGCAAGAGAGTCAGATGTATACAGCTGTTCCTTCTCTTAAGAGTTTTACAAAAACACCAAGCTAAATATCCATAACATATGCAGAGAACCTGGTGCATACCCCTGCTGCCTCTGTGCTTGCCCTCCAGTCTCCTTGAACCCATATGGGCCCTGCTTAGTTGATTCAATGAACCATGATCTCATGGTGTCCTGCATAACCTCTTATTCCTGCAATATTTCCTCCTCCTCTCTCACAGAATTTAATAAATACAAGGGAGGAACCTGATGGACCTTCCAAATTGTACTCTCTTTGCATAATTGTTGTTTTGAGTCTCTGAACTAATTCCCAACTGATGCCAGAGGAACCTCTGTGATCATGACTGTACAATGCACCAATTTCATTTTCTTCAGATTTATGAAACGAACTAACAATGAAATACTGTGACTTCTTGCTGATCTTTAACTTTACCCAACAAGATACCTCTGAGGTTTAGCTTTTCTTTCTTCCTTCTTAAGTACACGATTAAAGGAAAGGTTGTAATTCATCTGAACCTTAGTTTCCTCAGTTATGGCATGGTTTAAAAAAGCCTAGTCACTATTATATGATTTTAAGTTTAAATGAGATGAAAATGTAAAACTGTTACATTTTACATCTTACTTTTACAGTAAAATATTATTAATTAGAATAAATTCAAACATATCAATTTTCTCTTCCCCAGAGGTCCCCAACCTCTACCAATGTTTGTCTGTGGGTAGCTGTTTCTGTTAGCTGCTGGGTAAAGCCTGTCAGAGGGTTGCTATGCTAGTCTCCTGTCTGCAAGAACAACGTAGCACCATTAATAGTGTGAATGATTGTTTTCTACCTATGGAATGATTCTCAAAATGGGCCAGGCACTGGTCAGCTATTTCTTCTGCTCCATCTTTGTCCCTGAATTTCATTTACATAGGACAAATTTTTGATCAAATGTTTGTAGGAGAGTTGATGTCCCCATCCCTCCATTGGAGTCTGGCTAATGGGGCTGGTTGCTTCAGCTTCCATATCTCAACTGTTAGGCATTTCTACTAAGGTCACTTGCATTGCCTTTTTCATTCCCACATTTCTAGAATTTCCTAGAGAATCCCTCCATCTCCTACCCCTGGTAGCTGCATATTTCCATTTATTCTCCTGCTCCTCTGGCACTCTCTCCTGTCTCTTTCCATGACTGACCCTGTCCCCTATTCCCCTAGCTCATCCCTT
This sequence comes from Rattus norvegicus, assembly GCF_021556685.1. Taxonomy (NCBI): domain Eukaryota; kingdom Metazoa; phylum Chordata; class Mammalia; order Rodentia; family Muridae; genus Rattus; species Rattus norvegicus. Next base: position 88,704,444 of record NC_141554.1, read on the forward strand.
ACCCACCCACATTTCTCCCTTCCTCCCTCTCTCATAACTATTTTGTTCTCTGTTCTAAGTGAGTTTCAAGATCCTTTCCTGGGCCATTTTTCTTGTTTAAATTCATTGGATCTGTGAGGTAAATTATGTGTATTCTGTAAGTTTTGACTAATATGTACTTATGAGTAAGTACAGGCCATGCATGTCCTTTGGGGCCTGGTTTATGACATTTGGGGTGATATTTTCTAATTCCACCCATTTGCTTGCTAAATTCATGTTGCTCTTGCTTTAAATAGCTGAGTAATATTCCATTGTGTAGAGCTGCCCAAGAGTGATATACCTAGGTCTTTAGGTAGAAATATTTCCAATTTTTTGAGGGACCACCAGATTGATTTTCAAAGTGGTTTGACCAGCTTGCAATCCCACCAGCAATGGAAGAGTATTTCCCTTTTACCATATCATTGCCAGCATGTGCTGTTCTTTGAGTTTTTGTTCTTAGCCATTCTGATTGGTGTAAGGCAGAATCTCAGAGTCATTTTGATTAGCATTTTCATAATGACTAAGAATGTTGAACATTTCTTTAAATGCTTCTCAATCATTTAAGATTCCTTTGTTGACCATGCCCTGGGTTGAACCTCTGCCATATCTCTCTGTACCCAGATGATGCTAGGAGAAAGTTGGTATCACAGAAGTGATGACACACCTTTGAGCACAGGTGAGACCACCATTTCTGCTCACATTGCTTGCTCAAGAAGAACCCATACAGAGCCTTCAAGACACAGGAACCCAGGAGCAATCTGGGGCAAGATCCTTCCTGTTTCTGCTTGCACCTGGAGCTGACTCTGTGCAACAGCTCTCTGTACCCAGATCCATTTGATTTCCCAGGAGTTATGACACACTTTAGAGCACAGGTAATAATACCACATCTCTCTGAGGGACCCACACAGAGCACTAAGGACACAGAAATTTTGTCTGGATAGGAGTCTTCTGGTTTCTGTCTGTGTCCTGGGCTGACCCTGTGCCACAGCTCTCTGTACCCAGATCCCACGGGGTTCTCTCAGTAGTGCTGACACACAGGCTTACAGTAGGGCCAAGCCACTATCAGAGACAGCATGACCAGTTAACACCAGACATAAGCAGATGGCAAGGGGCAAGACCAAGAACCTAATCAACAGAAACCAAGGCCACTTAGAATCATCAGAACTCAGTTTCCCATCACAGCAAGACCAGGATAACAAAAAACACCAGAAAAGCAAGACTTTGATTTAAAATAACAACTCATGAAGATGTTAGAGGTTATTAAGAAGGACATAAAAAAACTCCTTTAAAGAAATACAGGACAACACAAGTAAAACAGACAGAAGCCCTTAAAGAGGAAACAGAAAAATCAACCAAACAGGTGAAGGAATTGAACAAAACCATCCGAGATCTAAAAATGGAAACAGACACAATAAAGAAATCACAAAGGGAGACAGCCCTCAAGATAGAAAACCAAGGAAAAAGATCAGGAGTTATAGACAAAAGCATTACGTAATAACAGAATACAGGAGAAAGAATAAAGAATCTCAGGGGCAGAAGATACCATAAAAATCAATGACACAATCTTCAAAGAAAATGTAAAACACAAAAACCTTCTAACACAAAACTTCCAGGAAATATAGGACACAATGAGAAGATCAAACTTAAGGATAATAGTTATAGAGTAGACCAAAGATTCCAAACGGTGAATATCTTCAACAGAATTATAGAAGAAAACTTCCCTAACATGAGGAAAGAGATCCTCATAAATATATAAGAAGCCTAGACAATTCCAGACAGATTGGACCAGAAAAGAAATTCCTCCTGTCACATAATACTCAAAACATCAAATGCACAAAACAAAGAAAGAATACTAAAAGCAGTAAGGGAAAGAGGTCAAGTAACATATAAATGCAGACCAATCAGAATAACACCAGACTTCTCACCAGAGACTATGAAAGCCAGAAGATCCTGGGCAGATGTTATACAGACACAAAGAGAACAAAAACTCCAGCCTAGGCTACTATATCAAGCAAAATTCTCAACTAACATAGATGGAGAAACCAAGATATTCCATGATAAAGTCAAATTTACACAATATCTTTCTACAACTCCAGCCCAAGGATGGGTAGTATACCCTAGATAAAGGAAGAAAGTAATCTTGCAACTAACACAAAAGAAGAGAGCCATACAAACGTAATTCAACATGTAAAAACAAAAATAACAGGAAAAACAATCATTGGGCCCAATTCCACAATAAATTGACATAAACTGACAGACTGAACATGTAAAGAGGACCCAGCATTTTTCTGCATACAAGAAACATACCTTAGTGAAAAGATAGACACTGCCTCAAAGTAAAAGGCTGGAAAACAATTTTCCAAGCAAATTGTCCAAAGAAAAATGCTGGAGTTGCCACTCTAATATGAAAAAAATATCAACTTTCAACCAAAAGTTATCAAAAAGATGAAAAAGAACATTTCATATTCCTCAAATGAAAAATCAACGAAGATGAACTCTCAAATCTGAACATATATGCTCCAAATGCAAGGGAACATACATTCATAAAAGAAACCTTACTAAAGCATAAAGCACACATTACATGTCACACAATAATAGTGGATGATTTCAACACTCCACTCTCCTCAATGGATAGATCATGGAAACAGAAACTAATCAGAGACACAGAGAAACTAACAGATGTTACGAAACAAATATATTTAACAGATTATCTATAGGACATTTCATCCTAAATGCTCCTTCTCAGCACCTCATAATACCTTCTTCAAAACTGACCATATAATTGGTCACAAAACAGGGATAAACACATACAAGAAAATTGAAATAATCCACATAAATCCTACCCGATCACTATCGACTCAGCCCTTGGTCCTACCATGGCTAGACCTTCCAGTGTAGGTAAATGTCAGTGTGAGGAGGAGGGAAGGGGGGTTGTTTGGGAGGGGGACCACCCTTATAGAAGAAGGGGGAGATGGACCTAAAAACAAGAAAGGGAATAACATTTGAAATGTAAATAAAAATATACAAAAAAATCCCGATCCTCAAGAACAGCAAAAACAACAGAAAGTCCACATACACATGGAAGTTGAACAATGCTCTACTCAATGATAACATGGTCAAGGAAGAAATAAGGAAAGACATTAAAGACTTTAATGAAAATGAAGGCAAAACGTATGCAAACTTATGGGGCACAATGGAAACAGTGCGAAGAGGAAAACTCATACCTCTGAATATCTCCAAAAGGAAACTAGAGAAAGTAGACACTGGCAGCTTGACAGCAAACCTAAAAACACCAGAACGAAAAGAAGTAAAGATACACAAGAGGAGTAGTTGACAGGAAATAATCAAACTTGGGACTAAAATAAATCAAGTAGAAACAAAATGTACTATACAGAGAATCAAGAAAACCAGTAGCTGGTTCTTTGAGAAAATCAACAAGATAGCTAAACCCTTAGCCACACTAACCAAAGGACACAAAGAACTATCAAAATTAACAAAATCAGAAATGAAAAGGTAGACATAACAAGAGAAATGAGAAACTCAAGAATCATCATATCCTATCACAAAAGGCTATACTCAACAATACTGAAAAATCTGGATGAAATGGACAATTTACTAGTCATATACCACATAATGAAACTAAATCAGGATCACATAAACTATCAAAGAATTTCCATTACTAGTAAAGAAATAGAAATAGTTTTTAAAAGTTTCCCAACCAAAAAAGTTCCAGGACCGGACAGGTTTAGTGCAGAATTCTATCAAACATTCAAAGAAGACCCAATACCAACACTGTCCACATTATTCCACAAAATTGAAACAAAAGGAACACTGCTCAATTCCTTCTATGAAGCCACAATTACACTTATACCTAAACCATACAAAGACCCATTAAAGAAGGAAAACTTCAGACTAATTCCTTAAAAATCAGTGCAAAATTACTCAATAAAATTTTTGGAATGAATCCAAGAACAGATCACAAAGATCTTCTTCCATCATGATCAAGTAGGCTTCATTCCAAGGATGCAGGAATTGTTCAATAAATGGAAATTCATCAATATAATCTACTATATAAACAATCTCAATGGGGAAAAAAAAACACATGAACATCTCAGATTGGGAAAAGATCTTTACCAATCCTACAACAGATAGAGGGCTTATATCCAAAATATACAAAGAACTCAGGAAGTTAGAACACAGGTAGACAAATAACCCTATTAAAAAATGGGGTTCAGAGCTAAACAAAAAATTCACAGCTGAGGAATGCTGAATGGCTGAGAAACACATAAAGAAATGTTCAACATCTTTAGTCATAAGGGAAATTCAAGTCAAAACAACTATGAGATTTCACGTCACACCAGAGGATGGGGAGGGGAATCCTATATAGATGGGGAGGAGCAGGGGTTAGGGGGATGTTGGCCTGGAAACCGGGAAGGGGAATAACAATTGAAAGGTAAATAAGATATAGTCAATTTAATAAAGATAAAAAAAATCGAGAAAAAAAACCCCAGGATAGCTAAAACTATCATCAACACTAAAATAAATTCCAGGTGAATCACTATCCCTGAACTCCAGCAATATTGCAGAGCAATAGTGATTAAAACCTTTATGATATTTGTACAGAGACAGGCAGATAGACCAGTGTTTATTGATGGGAATCCAGGAAAGGGTATATGATTTGAAATGTAAATAAATAAAATATATCTAATAAAAAAGAAACATATATAAGAAAGACAGAATTTCTGCATCAATGTTTATGAGGGAAATTGTTTGAAATTTTCATTATTTGTTGATTCTTTGTGTTGTTTAAGTAAGAGTTTGACTGTGGCCTAATACGATTAGTTTGATAGATCTTCTTCTTTTTATTTTGTAGAAAAATTTGAAAAGTATTTACATTAAATTTTCAATGAAATTCTGTAGGATTCTGCACTAAAACCATCTGGCCTAGGGGTTTTTGGTTTCAAGATGTTTACTGGCTGCTTCTATTTCCTTAGAGTTTATTGGACTATTCAGATAACTTACCTGTTCTTTATTTTGCTTTGGTAATTAGTATCTGTCTGTTAAATAATCCATTTCATTTAGTTTTTCCAATATTTTAGAATACACACTATTTAGATAAGAACTAGTGATCCTTTGAAATACCTCAGTGTTCATTGTTATGTCTCATTTTTTAGTTTTTGGCTTTATTAATTTGGGTACTCTTTCTGCCTTTTAGTTAGTTTGTCTAAGGGTTTACCTATCTGGGTGATTTTCTTAAATAACCTGCTCTTGGTTTTCTTGATCATTTGTATTGTACTCTTTGTTTCTAATTGATTGATTTTAGCCTTGATTTTGGTTATTTCCTGTCATTTACTCCTCCTGGGTGTTTGTTTTTTGCTTTTCTAGGCCCTCATGTTGTACTTTAAATTTGTTAGCATGCAAACTCTCTAATTTATTTATTTGTTTGTTTGTTGATCTATTTGATTGTTTGTTTGTATGTTCACTTTATATTCTAGTCAAGAACTTCCTCCCAGTCACCTCTGCCCACGATTCTTTCCCCATCTCCCCCTCTCCTTCTTCTCTGACTGGATGGGCATTATAGGTGATTCATCTCTCACGGAAGCCAGATACGTTTCCCAGGTAGAAGAACATATCCAGACCAGATTAAAATTTTTACTAGGCAAAGCTGACAGATGCATGCTGTGTTGGAGCACTGGATTTATCACAATTCAAAAATAACTTAAATACTTAACACTTTAATTAGCTGTTATGGTCTACTTAATCTTATGATCTACTTGTAGATTTAACTTTTTCTCCTCTAGCAATATGTTAAATGCTGAATGTTTGTGACTATGGTATCTTATAAATCTTTGTTGCAATTCTGCACCCATGAAATAGTTATCAGATACACAGTAATGCCTAAACAGCTTTTGCTTTTTAAGGATATATTCACAAAATTAATAGTTTGTAAGATTTCAGCCACTGTCTGTTGTTTGACAATCCAACACCAATAAGTTGAATTGAATAGTAATCACAGATATCATCACATACATAAATGTCTTTTATAATGGTCATTGGGGCATTAAGTCATTTAAAGTTCAGAAACTTGATTTTCTGTACATTCCATACAATAATTTCCTTATCCATTTTCTGACTGGCTGATACAATGACAATGTGTTTTAAAAATGGAAATAGGACTGAGGATGAATACATAACAACCCAGTTTGTTCAGCATCATGCTTACATATTTTACATTTGTAGAAAAAACACTGACTGATATTGTACAGGTAATAGAGAATGCCAGAAGAAGGAAAATAATATCCTCAATAATAACCATAAGCAAAACTGAAGAAATGGTCCATTTGTAGTCATGGTTTTATTTAATGGTTTTATTATAAATTTCCTTGTGATTTTTCTCCCGTTGAATCTCAGTAGGTTCTTTTAGCACTGATCTTTTCTAGAAAACATAAAATGCCAAAATGCTGAAAGGTTTTCTTAATTAGTAAATATATTTAAATTGTATAGCTTCCTTATTTCATGTCCATGTCTAAATTGCTAATATCACCTATTTATGTTTAAATTTAATGTGATTGCCCTCTTCTAATCCTATAATTAGAATTGCTTTTCCATTGTGACCATTTCACCCCAATTATGTTGCTGAATAATTTTAACTAACAGCTATATTCTCATCTTAAGTGATCATTATGTTTAAAGTGAAAAGAAATACTATCTTCTTTTTCATTACAAGGATAGAACGTGGTAATGATGCTGAGTTTACAAAAACTAACAGAGCATCAGGTCCATTTTAATTACACTTTGAGAACATTTCATTATGGGGGTTCTAATTAAAACTTGAAAAAGTGTCATATTAAAAATAAATTTTAGTAATTGCCTAAACAATGGCTGATGTGTACTTTTCCTAACAAGTACCACCTTTAATCTTCACATTAGGCTCAGTGAAAATTTCATTATCATTTCTAGGGTTATTTTTCCCATTTTTATTAACAAAATGAAATTAAGGTGTTAATAAATGTATTTTATTGTTAGGCTAGACATTTGGGATGCTCCTAGTGAGAATATTACATATTGAGCATTCATTTTCAAAATACAGTTGAAAAAGTCACAAAGATTTTAAATGATTAAACTGTGTTAATTCATATGCACAGTTTTAATTGCCATAAATCTTTTCAATACTTTCATAAATGCAGTGAAACAAATCCCTCATAGATATAGTAATAACAGGAAGACGAAAAAGTTAAAAATAATTTGATGTTGGTGTCTATTCTCAGAAGGTATACTTTGTTCATTGGCATAAGTACCTCAATTAAATTTAGTAATAAAAGAGAGTGACAAATGTACATAGGCTTATCAATTAAACAAAATATGATTTTGCCCTTCTGATTCTGCTATTTCATAGAATTATTTTACCAATCTGACAACTGAAAGAAAAAGCCTGCAATCTTTTGGTATTTATTTATAATGAAGCAGAGTGTGTCATCATGGATGTGAGAAAAAAAATCATACCATTTTGGTATTCTAAGTAAAAGAACTACACTCTTGATTATATTGAATATATATATATATATATATATATATATATATATATATATATATATATATATATATATATATATATTTTGGAGCTAGGGACCGAACCCAGGGCCTTGCGCTTCCTAGGCAAGCGCTCTACCACTGAGCTAAATCCCCAACCCCTATATTGAATATATTTTAAAACACATCTCTCATTTCAAGTTCATGACTGCTGTAATGGGGGGGAGTGTGTTCTTTTTTTTTTCTTTTCTTTCTTTTTTTTTTTTATTAAATTGAGTATTTCTTATATACATTTCGAGTGTTATTCCCTTTCCCGGTTTCAAGGCAATCATCCCCCTCCCCCTTCCCCTTCTTTATGGGTGTTCCCCTCCCCATCCTCCCCCCACTGCCGCCCTCCCCCCAAGAATCTAGTTCACTGGGGGTTCAGTCTTAGCAGGACCCAGGGCTTCCCCTTCCACTGGTGCTCTTACTAGGATATTCACTGCTACCTATGAGGTCAGAGTCCAGGGTCAGTCAATGTATAGTCTTTAGGTAGTGGCTTAGTCCCTGGAAGCTCTGGTTGCTTGGCATTGTTGTACATATGGGGTCTCGAGCCCCTTCAAGCTCTTCCAGTTCTTTCTCTGATTCCTTCAACGGGGGACCTATTCTCAGTTCAGTGGTTTGCTCCTGGCATTCGCCTCTGTATTTGCTGTATTCTGGCTGTGTCTCTCAGGAGCGATCTACATCCGGCTCCTGTCAGTCTGCACTTCTTTGCTTCATCCATCTTGTCTAATTGGGTGGCAGTATATGTATGGGCCACATGTGGGGCAGGCTCTGAATGGGTGTTCCTTCTGTGTCTGTTCTAATCTTTGCCTCTCTATTCCCTGCCAAGAGTATTCTTGTTCCCCTTCTAAAGAAGGAGTGAAGCATTCACATTTTCATCATCTGTCTTGAGTTTCATTTGTTCTAGGCATCAAAGGTAATTCAAGCATTTGGGCTAATAGCCACTTATCAATGAGTGCATACCATGTGTGTTATTCTGTGATTGGGTTACCTCACTCAGCATGATATTTTCCAGTTCCAACCATTTGTCTACGAATTTCATAAAGTCATTGTTTTTGATAGTGAGTAATATTCCATTGTGTAGATGTACCACATTTTCTGTATCCATTCCTCTGTTGAAGGGCATCTAGGTTCTTTCCAGTTTCTGGCTATTATAAATAAGGCTGCGAAAAACATAGTGGAGCACGTGTCTTTTTTATATGTTGGGGCATCTTTTGGGTATATGCCCAAGAGAGGTATAGCTGGATCCTCAGGCAGTTCAATGTCCAATTTTCTGAGGAACCTCCAGACTGATTTCCAGAATGGTTGTACCAGTCTGCAATCCCACCAAAAATGGAGGAGTGTTCCTCTTTCTCCGCATCCTCGCCAACATCTGCTGTCACCTGAGTTTTTGATCTTAGCCATTCTCACTGGTGTGAGGTGAAATCTCAGGGTTGTTTTGATTTGCATTTCCCTTATGACTAAAGATGTTGAACATTTCTTTAGGTGTTTCTCAGCCATTCGGCATTCCTCAGCTGTGAATTCTTTGTTTAGCTCTGAACCCCATTTTTAATAGGGTTATTTGTCTCCCTGCGGGCTAACTTCTTGAGTTCTTTGTATATTTTGGATATAAGGCCTCTATCTGTTGTAGGATTGGTAAAGATCTTTTCCCAATCTGTTGGTTGCCGTTTTGTCCTAACCACAGTGTCCTTTGCCTTACAGAAACTTTGCAGTTTTATGAGATCCCATTTGTTGATTCTTGATCTTAGAGCATAAGCCATTGGTGTTTTGTTCAGGAAATTTTTTCCAGTGCCCATATGTTCGAGATGCTGCCCTAGTTTTTCTTCTCTTAGTTTGAGTGTATCTGGTTTGATGTGGAGGTCCTTGATCCACTTGGACTTAAGCTTTGTACAGGGTGATAATCATGGATCGATCTGCATTCTTCTACATGTCGACCTCCAGTTGAACCAGCACCATTTGCTGAAAATGCTATCTTTTTTCCATATGATGGTTTTGGATCCTTTGTCAAAAATCAAGTCCCCATAGGTGTGTGGGTTCATTTATTGGTCTTCAAATCTATTCCATTGGTCTATCTGTCTGAATCTGTACCAATACCATGCAGTTTTTATCACTATTGCTCTGTAATACTGCTTGAGTTCAGGGATAGTGATTACCCCTGAAGTCCTTTTGTTGTTGTGGATAGTTTTAGCTATCCTGGGTTTTTTGTTATTCCAGATGAATTTTAAATTTTTCTGTGTAACTCTTTGAAGAATTGGATTGGTATTTTGATGGGGATTGCATTGAATCTGTAGATCGCTTTTGGTAAAATGGCCATTTTTACTATATTAATCCTGGCAATCCTTGAGCATGGGAGATCTTGCCATCTTCTGAGGTCTTCTTCAATTTCTTTATTCAGAGTCTTGAAGTTCTTATTGTACAAATCTTTTATTTCCTTGGTTAAAGTCACACCGAGGTACTTTATATTATTTGGGTCTATTATGAAGGGTGTCGTTTCCCTCATTTCTTTCTCGGCTTCTCTTTTGTGTAGAGGAGGCTACTGATTTATTTGAGTTAATTTTATACACAGCCACTTTGTTGAAGTTGTTTATCAGCTTTAGTAGTTCTCTGGTGGAACTTTTGGGATCACTTAAATATACTATCATATCATCTGCAAATAGTGATATTTTGACTCCTCCTTTTCCTATCTGTATCCCCTTGACCTCCTTTTGTTGTCTGATTGCTCTGGCTAGAACTTCAAGAACTATGTTGAATAAGTAGGGAGAGAGTGGGCAGCCTTGTCTAGTCCCTGATTTTAGTGGGATTGCTTCAAGTTTCTCTCCATTTAGTTTAATGTTAGCAACTGGTTTGCTGTATATGGCTTTTACTATGTTCAGGTATGGGCCTTGAATTCCTATTCTTTCCAGGACTTTTATCATGAAGGGGTGTTGAATTTTGTCAAATGCTTTCTCAGCATCTAATGAAATGATCATGTGGTTTTGTTCTTTCAGTTTGTTTCTATAATGGATCACGTTGATGGTTTTCCGTATATTAAACCATCCCTGCATGCCGGGGATGATGCCTACTTGATCATGGTGGATGATTGTTTTGATGTGCTCTTGGATTCGGTTTGCCAGAATTTTGTTGAGTATTTTGCCTCGATATTCGTAAGAGAAATTGGTCTGAAGTTCTCTTTCTTTGTTGGGTCTTTGTGTGGTTTAGCTATAAGAGTAATTGTGGCTTCATAGAAGGAATTCAGTAGTGTTCCATCTGTTTCAATTTTGTGGAATATTTTGGATAGTATTGGTATGAAGTCTTCCATGAAGGTCTGATAGAATTCTGCACTAAACCCGCCTGGACCTGGGCTCTTTTGGTTGGGAGACCTTTAATGACTGCTTCTATTTCCTTTGGAGTTATGGGGTTGTTTAACTGGTTTATCTGTTCCTGATTTAACTTTGGTACCTGGTATCTTTCTAGGAAATTGTCCATTTCCTGCAGATTTTCAAGTTTTGTTGAATATAGGCTGTTATAGTAAGATCTGATGATTTTTTGAATTTCCTCTGAATCTATAGTTATGGCTCCCTTTTCATTTCTGATTTTGTTAATTTGGACACACTCTCTGTGTCCTCTTGTTAGTCCGGCTAAGGGTTTATCTATCTTGTTGATTTTCTCCAAGAACCAAATTTTGGTTCAATTGGTTCTTTCTATGGTCCTTTTTGTTTCTACTTGGTTGATTTCAGCTCTGGGTTTGATTATTTCCTGACTTCTACTCCTCCTGGGTGTATTTGCTTCTTTTTGTTCTAGAGCTTTTAGGTGTGCTGTCAAGCTGCTGACATATGCTCTTTCCTGTTTCTTTCTTCAGACACTCAGCGCTATTAGTTTTCCTCTTAGCATAGCTTTCATTGTGTCCCATAAGTTTGGATATGTTGTACCTTCTTTTTCATTAAATTCTAAAAAGTCTTTAATTTCTTTCTTTATTTCTTCCTTGACCAGGTTATCGTTGAGTAGAGCATTATTCAATTTCCACGTATAAGTGGGCGTTCTTCCTTTATTGTTATTGAAGACCAGCTTTAGGCCGTGGTGGTCTGATAGCACGCATGGGATTATTTCTATCTTTTTGTACCTGTTGAGGCCAGTTTTTTGACCAATTATATGGTCAATTTTGGAGAAAGTACCATGAGGAGCTGAGAAGAAGGTATATCCTTTTGCTTTAGGATAGAATGTTCTATAAATATCTGTTAAGTCCATTGGGCTCATGACTTTTCTTAGTCTGTCTACGTCTCTGTTTAATTTATGTTTCCATGATCTGTCCATTGATGAAAGTGGGGTGTTGAACTTTCCTACTATTTTTGTGTGAAGTGCAATGTGTGTTTTGAGCTTTAGTAAGGTTTCTTTTACGTATGTAGGTGCCCTTGTATTTGGGGCATAGATATTTAGGATTGAGAGTTTATCTTGGTGGATTTTTCCTTTGATGAATAGGAAGTGTCCTTCCTTATCTTTTTTGATGAGTTTTAGGTGAAAGTTGATTTTATTTGATATTAGAATTGCTACTCCAGCTTGCTTCTTCTGACCATTTGCTTGGAAAGTTGTTTTTAGCCTTTTACTCTGAGGTAGTGTCCGTCTTTGTCTCTAAGGTGTGTTTCCTGTAGGCAGCAGAATGCAGGGTCCTCGTTGAGTATCCAGTTTGTTAATCTGTGTATTTTTATTTGGGAGTTGAGTCCATTGATGTTGAGAGGTATTAAGGAATAGTGATTATTGTTTCCTGTTATATTCATATTTGAATTTGAGTGTATGTTTGTGTGCTTTACCTCTCTTTGTTTTGTTGCCAAGATGATTAGTTTCTTGCTTCTTCTAGGGTATAGCTTGCCTCCTTATGTTGGGCTTTACCATTTATTATCCTTTGTAGTGCTGGATTTGTAGAAAGATATTGTGTAAATTTGGTTTTGACATGGAATATCATGGTTTCTCCATTTATGTTAATTGAGAGTTTTGCAGGATACAGTAACCTGGGCTGGCATTTGTGTTCTCTTAGTGTCTGTATGACATCTGTCCAGGATCTTCTGGCCTTCATAGTTTCTGGCGAAAAGTCTGGTGTGATTCTGATAGGTCTGCCTTTATATGTTACTTGACCTTTTCCCCTTACTGCTTTTAATATTCTTTCTTTATGTCGTGCGTTTGGTGTTTCGACAATTATGTGACGGGAGGTGTTTCTTTTCTGGTCCAATCTATTTGGAGTTCTGTAGGCTTTTTTTATGCCTATGGGTATCTCTTCTTTTAGGTCAGGGAAGTTTTCTTCTAGGATTTTGTTGAAGATATTTACTGGTCCTTTGAAGTGGGAGTCTTCACTCTCTTCTATACCTATTATCCTTAGGTTTGATCTTCTCATTGAGTCCCGGATTTCCTGTATATTTTGGACCAGTAGCTTTTTTCTGCTTTACATTGTCTTTGACAGTTGAGTCAATGATTTCTATGGAATCTTCTGCTCCTGAGATTCTCTCTTCCATCTCTTGTATTCTGTTGGTGAAGCTCGTATCTACAGCTCCTTGTCAATTCTTTTGGTTTTCTATATCCATGGTTGTTTCCATGTGTTCCTTCTTGATTGCTTCTATTTCCATTTTTAATTCCTTCAAATGTTTGATTGTGTTTTCCTGGAATTCTTTCATGGATTTTTGCGATTCCTCTCTGTAGGCTTCTACTTGTTTATTAATGTTTTCCTGTATTTCTCTAAGGGAGTTCTTCACTTCTTTCTTGAAGTCCTCCAGCATCATGATCAAATATGATTTTGAAACTAGATCTTGCTTTTCTGGTGTGTTTGGATATTCCGTGTTTGCTTTGATTGGAGAATTGGGCTCAGATGATGCCATGTAGTCTTGGTTTCTGTTGCTTGGGTTCCTGCGCTTGCCTTTCTCCATCAGATTATCTCTAGTGTTACTTTGTTCTGCTATTTCTGACAGTGTCTAGACTGTCCTATAAGCCTGTGTTTCAGAAGTGCTGTAGACCTGTTTTCGTGTTTTCTTTCAGCCCATTATGGGGACAGAGTGTTCTGCTTTCGGGCATGTAGTTTTTCCTATCTACAGGTCTTCAGCTGTTCCTTTGGTCCTGTGTCTTGAGTTCACCAGGCAGGTCACTTGCAGCAGAAAAGTTGGTCTTACCTGTGGTTCCAAGGCACAAGTTTGCTCGTGAGGTGTTGCCTACGAGCTCTCTGTGGCGGCAGCAACCAGGAAGATCTGCGCCGCCCTTTCTGGGATCTTCTGTGCACCAGGGTTCCAGATAGCGTTTGGTGTTTTCCTCTGGCATCAGAGATGTGTGCAGAGTGCAGTCTCTTCTGGTTTCCCAGGCGTGTCTGCCTCTCTGAAGGTTTAGCTCTCCCTCCCACAGTATTTTGGTGCAGAGAACTGTTTATCCGGTAGGTCTCTTCAGGTTCTGGCGGTGTCTCAGACGCAGTGGTCCTGCTGCTCCTGGGCCCTCTTCTATGGGAACCCAGAGGCTGTATACAGTTTCCTCTTGGGCCAGGGATGTTGGCAGGGGTGGGCAGTGTTGGTGGTCTTTTCTGCTCTGCAGCCTCAGGAGTGGCCACCTGACCAGGCGCTGAGGTCTCTCTCCCAAGGTGTTTCGGAGCAGAGAGCTGCCGCGGGCTGGGATCTGCGGGTTTGGGGAAGTGTGTTCTTTAGTGGCATAGCTACTGATAAGTTACCTGTTGTCAAGCAAATATTTCTGCACCAATGTTCAGGCAAGAAACTCTAATTACATGCAGTTGGTTAAAAGCAATAATACAATAAATGAAACAGAAACAAGAAGCAAACATATTGGGAAGAACATATTTCATGAGAGTGGAAGGAGAAAGAGAAAGGGTAATGTGGGGTAACATACCTAAAATAAATTATAGAAATGCTTGAAATTATCAGCACATTCAAAAATAAACATGCATCTTATTAAAAGACATGGTATAAACACTTCCATGTATAATGGCAAATATTAGGAAAATATTTGATTGGTCATTTTTATTGGATCTTTTATTTGTTTACATTTCAATTGTTATCCCCTTGCCTAATTTTCCCTTTGGATACCACCTATCCCATTCTCCCTCCCCCTGCTTCTATGAGGATGCTTCCCCACTGACCCACCCCTGCCCACCCCCAACATTACCCAACTGGGGCATCAAGCCTTCCCAGAACAAAGGAACTCTCCTCCCACTGATGCTTGACAAGCCCATCCTCTACTACATATGCTGTTGGAGTCATTGGTCCCTCCTTGTTTACTCTTTGATTGGTCGTTTAGTCCCTGGGAGCTCGGGGGGTGGGGGGGGTCTGGTTGGTTGATATTGTTGTTCTTCCTATGCGTTGCAAACCCCTTCAGCTCCTTCAGCGCTTTCTCTAAATCCTCCATCAAGGATCCTGTTCTCAGTCCAATGTTTGGCTGTGAGCATTCACCTCTGTATTTGTCATGCTCTTGCACAGCTTCTCAGGAGACAGCTACATCAGGCTCCTGTCAGCATGCACATCTTGGCATCTACCATAGTGACTGGATTTAGTGTCTGTATATGGGATGGATCCCTGGGTGGGGCAGTTTCTTGATGACCTTTCCTTCAGTCTCTGCTCCATACTTTGTCTTTGTATTTCCTCCCATGAATATGTTGTTCCCCCTTCTAAGGATGATTGAAGTATCCACACTTTGGTCTTCCTTTTTCTTGAGCTTCATGTTGTCTGTGAATTGTGTATTGGGTATTCTAAGCTTTTGGTTAAATTAACTTTGTTTAATAGTTTAATTAGGAAGTTATGCTTCTCAGTTAAATGTGACTTCAATATGTTACACACCTAATTGGTAAATCAACCAAGATAAACTAATAATAAATAAGAAATAAACATTTTTATGGCTACAAATACCTTATTTTTCCCCTTATGAAAGGAAGATGTTACAATCAAACAAGAATGTTCCATATATTAAAGTATCTCTTTTCAACAGTTCATTATTTTGCTTGCCTTTATAAATTTATATTGTCAAGTATGTTATAGACTGTTCTTTGTTTTGAGATCTTTATATATTCCTCTTTGGATTCTTGGAAAACTGTTCAGTCTCTATGTACAAGATTCATTAAGAGTAAAGGTTTGTGGATTGAATTTCACAAATGGAGGTGGTTTGCCCTATTTGTGTTAAAAAATACTCAAGAAAAGTCAATCTTCCCACTAAATTCATAAATTTACATCTAAATTTTTTGATACGATGGATAGTCACTTCTTCAAAGTTCTCACTCATTTAAGGAAGTGTATATGGCATGACCCATACAAAGACAAGATTCAAGGTGTTTCAGATAATGCAAAAACAAGTAGTAGTATGTTAGTGGTATAGTGAAAGGTTACTTAGAAAATGTTTTCTGGAAGATTTGGGCAAAGCATGGTTAGTCCCAGAACCTTATTATTAGGCCCAAAGAGATATCTATCTGGCTAAGCTAAGGAACAATAAAGTGAACCTGGATTCAAATCCTAATCCAATCAATTATAGCTATATGACTTAAGAAATGAGGATAATATTACCTGCAGTACAGCGCTGTTTTTGAAAATTAAAATAAATTATAGACAGACAAAATGCTATACAAAAGAGATGAGAAGCCCTTGGTCCTGCCCAGGCTGGACCCTCCGGTGTAGGGGAATATGGGAGGGGGTAGGAAAGGGGGGTGGATGGGGATGGGAACACCCTTATAGAAGAAGGGGATGGGATGGGATAGGGGACTTATGTCCGGGAAACTGGGAAAGGGAATGACATTTGAAAAGCAAATAAAAAATATCCAATAAATGAAAAAATAAATAAATAAAATAAATTTTAAAAAAGAGATGAAACAAGTAAGTCTTTAATTTTTGAATGGTTTTCTTTTGTCTTCCCATGGTCTAGTCCCAAGTTGCTCCAATCCTCTTCAACAATACTTTTTAAAAATATTTTTAATAGTTATCTTATTTGTTTAAATTTTAAATGTTATCCCTCTCCAAGTTTCCCCTCCACAAACCACCTATCCCATCCTCCCTTCTATGAGGGCACTCCTGACTCACCACACTAGTATTCCCCTACACTGGGGCATCAAGCCATGGGTTGCTCCATGTGTACTCTTTCGGTAGTAGTTTAATCCCAGGGAGCCCTGGAGTTCTGGTTGGTTGATATTGCTGTGCTTCCTATGTTGTTGCAAACCGCTTCATCTCCTTTAGTCCTTCCTCTAACTCCTCCATTGGGGTCCACATGCTCATTCCAATGGTTGGCTGCAGGCTTCTGTATCTGTATTTGTAAGATTCTGGCAGAGACTCTCAGGAGACAACTTTATCAGGCTCCTGACAACAAGCACTTCTTGGCATCAGAAATAATGTCTGGGTTTAGTGGCTGCATATGGAATGGATCTCCAAGTGGGACAGTCTCTGGAAGGCTTTTCTTTCAGTCTCTGCTCCACTCTTTGTCCCTGTCTTTCCTTTAGACAGGAGAAATTCTGTTAATACTTTTGAGATGGGTGAGTAGCCTCATCCCTCAATTAGGGGCTGCACCAAACCTCTACATAGGATCTTTATATGTTCTCTCTCCCTTTGTTAGGTATTTTAGCTAATGTTATCCCCCTTGACTCCTGGGAGCCTTTTGCTTGCTTGCTTTTGGGACTTTCTGTTCTAGTTCCCTATCCCCCACTGCTACACACTTCTGTTCAATTTTCTGACCCTCAGTACACCTCTCCCATCTCCTCACACACGAGATCCTGCCCCCTTTTCCCTCCCTCTCCTCTCTTCATCCCAAGTCCTTACCACTCGCTACTTCCCATGACTATTTTGTGCCCCTTTCTAAGCAGGATAGAAGTATCCACACATTGGCCTTCCTTCTTCTTTAGCTTCATATGGTCTGTGAGTTTTATCATAGGTATTCTGAGATTTCCCCGCTAATATCCACTTATCAGTGAGTAGATACCATATGTGTTCTTTTGTGACTGGTTACCTCCCTGAGGATGATATTTTCTAGTTCCATCCTTTTGCCTAAGAATTTCATGAAGGCATTGTTTTTAATATCTGAACAATACTCCATTATGCAAATGTAGCACATTTTCTGTATCCATTTTTTATTTTATATTAATATGCTATATTCATTTATTGTTTGAGAATTTCATACAACGTATTTTGATCATATTTGCCTCCTAATTCACCCCAGGACTTCCAGACCCACCTAACAACCCTTTTCCAACTTCAGGTCCTTCCCATTTACCCAACTCTATGACACACACACACACACACACACACACACACACACACACACATATATATATACATATACATATATATATATATATACATATATATACATATATATATATATATATATACACACACACACACACAAACAGGCAAACAAAGCAGTAAAGAAACACACAGAGATACACCATAAAAATACAAAATCAGAAAGCATAGTAATAGTAGCCCAATAACATGTCATATCCCAATTGTGTTGCCTATATATCCATGAATATCATGAATATGTGACCATCTGCTGAAATATGGTCGACTTTCCAACAGACATGATCTTAAAGAAAACTGCCTATCTTGCCCTCTCCACTATATCCTCGTCTAAGAGTAGGGGCTCAAGAGAACCTTTGTTCTGGAATTCAATATTCATTTTTAAACTTCTTTCATAAATTATTTGTTTTAACTCAGATCTATATTTATCATATTTTATCAATATACTTCCCTCAGATTTTGTGAAACCAAGTCTTGTAATATAGCCCTTGCAAACCTTGAAATGTTATCCCTCTCGCTACTCTCCAAATATTGAAATTATAGACATGTTAAATTGTGCCTAGTTAACAATTATCTTTTCAATTAATATTATCTTCCTCATATATTCCCTTTGCAGATGAAAGTGCAAATAGAAGGCACTTTTGTATATATTCTACAATATTTTCTTACAATAGAGTTACATTCCTCCATTGATTTTTGTTATCCTCCAAACTACTCATTTATTCTTATGCATATAGCAGTTCCAATGCACTTCACATATGAAGAAAAAAGATGAAAGTAAAGGGAATGTTATTGCAGGCCTAAAGGAAAATAATACATTTAAAAATTTATGCAATATTTGTAGCATCAAAAGTACATAATGATAGCAGAAAATAGCAAAGCTGTGGATGATAGATTTTTTTGTTTATTTGTTTGGTTAGTTGTCTTTCTTGTTGCTTTTGTTTGTTTTTGTTTCTGTTTCCATTCTTTTCCTTGAGAGATAGATTTACATATAAAAAAGCAATCTGAACCTCACCCTTTCTTACTTTAAATTAACACAAAATAAGAACACCTTTTCTCTCTAATTTGTTGTTTCAATCCCAAAACAATTGTGTTATTTTATTCAACTATTCCATTGCCCTCTTCTTTTTCATCCATCTTTAAAATGCTGCTTAATTCCTTAGTATTATTCACTCTGCCGTTTCCTATATAAAAGGAAAGAACAAAAATCTAAATCCATTGCCTTGTATAGGAAACTTTATCTTCCCATTTTTTACTCAGACTTCAAAACAGAAGCAAAAAGAAAGAAGAAAGCAATACATATAGTAAGATGAACAACAAAGCCTCTAATGCTGACTTATCTCCCCATCTTCTCTTAGAATATTCTCAGAGGCAAAAGAAAATCCAAATTCCAAAACTCAGTTTTCTCCTGCTGCTACTGCAAACATTTTAAAAGAAAAGCCCATAAAAGGATACTTAACAGCACATAAACACATGAATGTTAAAAGAAATTACAGCTCAGGTTATAGGATAGTATGCCCAGCAGGATAATGTTTATTTTTCTTATTAATAATGTAGACTAATATGTATGTATAGGTAAAAGGACTTGAAAGTATTTATCCTACTATGGTGTTAATAGGTTGTCTAAAGCGTTGTACTCAATGAATGACTTGAATCTTATTGTTATTGATTACTGTACATTGTCTTACTAGAGTAAACTTGTACTATTTTATAGTGAGAAGAATATTTCTAATTAACAAAAAGTAGACACCAATTTTTCATATCCCATAAATTATTACATTTGAAAATCCTCCCTTTTAGTTTTTTTTAAGCTTGTTTGTTGTGGTTGGCATCTCTAATCCCTGCCCTAGAGAAGTAGAGACAGGTGGATCATTGAAAATCCTCAGTTGCACACCCAATTCAAGACAGGCTTTCTGAATAAAGAAACAATAATAAATCTTCATATTTGTATTTTTCCTCAAATTTGTATTTAAAAGTACCTATGATAGAAATCCTATGTGTGACATAAATTCTAAAATTCTGATATTTGTATGTGCTTCCAGAGCACCTAGCAATTATTTTCTCTTAGAACTCATCACTTTCTGTGTTGTTAGATATAGGTCTCCCTGGCTAACCACTGTAGTTACACCAACCAGTGTAGATCTAGAGACTTAATTTTCTTCATTAACCCCAGAACTAAAATAATCTACTGTACCTTGAATTTGTCCACTAAGCATTTATCAATTTCATTTAAGCAAGCATTTCCTCCACTACCCAATTCTGGAATGATAGTGGTTGTGGTAATTGGGGTTAGGATATTTCTGTTGGCTCATAGTATCTCTAGTAATTTTAAAGTAGAGATCCTTCTCATCACATTCCACTGTATGTTGAATTGATGGATGTGTTAGCTGAATATATTTTGGAAAAAGGTAGGTATACCATATGATCAAATTATATTTGGCAAGCTGTAATTTTTTTTAAAGAGATGAGTGGAGAGAAAGGCTGAGTAACATATTCTTTAAATGACACAAACTGCTTCTTTAAATAATAAAATAAGATAAAACCAAAAATAACGTGTTGGATTTGGACAATACAAACAAACAGAAGGAAAAGAAACCAAGAGAAGGCATGAGAATCATAAATCCATTTGTTCGCATACTCCGGAAACCCATGAAACATCAAATTGAAAGCTGTAATAATAAATGCAGAGGATGTGATATGGACCTCTGTAGGCCCTGTGCATGATGACTCAGTCTCTTAGTTCATGTTAGCTTTGGTCATGTTGATTTATAGGGCCTTGTTTTCTTGGAGTCCTCCATAGTTCTGCCTCATCATCCACAATGTTCCATGAACCCTGAAGGGAGGGATTGGATGGAGACATCCAATTTAGTACATAGTCTTCCAAATCCTCTCATTCTTTATATGGTGTCTGTCTGTGGGTCTGTGTATTTGTTCCCATCTTCTGCAGGAGGAAGCTTCTTTGCTTATGGTGAGCAAGTCTCTGATTAGAATATAGCAGAATGTCATTAAGAATAATTTTATTGCCACATTCTTTTAGTAGAGCTATAGTATTTGGTTTTTACCTTAGGTCTCTGAGCGACCAAGTCTCAAAATCATGATATCCCTTTTGCCAACAACTCAATGAGATGTAACCTATGCCCAGTATTGGAAACTTCATTTGGTGATAAGAGATAGCCAGTTGGGGCCCTATCTCCCCCATTATTTGGTGGTTTCATTTAGATTCTTTTCTTATATGTATATGTTTTAGTAAACTGTTACTTTATTAGGATTCAATATGACCCTTCCAATAACCTTAATTTTAGCTTCATCTCCCCTTAATCCCTCTCTTGTCCTCATCTCCCCTATATCTCTATACTTGATTCTTCCTGTTCTGCCCCAAAATATTTATCTATCTATCTATCTATCTATCTATCTATCTATCTATCTATCTATCATCTAACAATCCATCCATCTGTCTAATAAATACATTCTACTTCCTTTTTCTAAAGAGATCCATATATTTTTCTAGTCCCTTATTCTATAAATATGTTCCATGTTTCTATGAATTATATGTTGATTAAAATTAACAAAACAGCTAATATCCATATTGAAGTGAATATATACCATATTTGTCTTTCGTGGGATGCGATACCTCACTCACGATGACGTTTCTCTTAGTTACATCATTTACCTGAAAATCTCGTGGTTCAATTTTTAATGGATGGATGACACTCCAGTGTATAAATGTATGTTTTTAAAAATCCATCCTTCTGTTGAAAGACATGCAGGTTTTTTCCAATTTCTGGCTGTTATGAATAGAGCAACAATAAAAAAGTGGTAGGATGACAGGAACCGGATGTAGATCTCTAATGAGAGACACAGCCAGAATAAGGCAAATACATAGGCGAATGTAAGCAGCAAACCACTGAACTGAGAACAACGGGACCCCTGTTGAAAGTTTCAGAGAAAGGCCTGAAAGAGCTGAAGGGGCTTGAGATCCCATATGAAAAACAATGCCAACCAACCAGAGTTTCCAGGGACTAAGCCACTACCCAAAGACTATACATGGACTGACCCTTGGCTCCAACTGCATAGGTAGCAATAAGCAGCCTAGTAAGGGCACCAGTGGAAGGGGAAGCCCTTGGTCCTGCCAAGGCTGGACCCCCAGTGAATGGGATTCTTGTTGGGAGAACGGTAATGGTGGGAGGATGAAGAAACAACAACAAAAAAACCCAAACAAACAATCAAACAAAACCCATGAAATTAATCATATCACAAAAACATCAGAAGGAGAGAATCATATACCTATAACACTATCTACCACAACAAACATAACAGGATTTAATATTATCTGTGTTTAATGTTTCTTAATATCAATGGACTCAATTCCCCAATATAAAGACATAAGCTAACTAACTGGATATGCAAGCAGGATCCAGCATTTTGTTGCTTACAGAAAACAAACCTCAATGACAAAGACAGAAACTACTTTAGATTAAAAGGCTGGAAAAAGACTTACAAGAAAATAGTCCAAAGAAACTAGCTGGAGTTAGCATTCTAATAACCAATAAAATAGACTTTGAACCAAAAGACATCAATCAAGTTGAGGAAGGACACTTCATATTCATCAAAGGAAATATCCACCAAGAGAAAGTTTCAATTCTAAACATCTATGCCCCAAATTGACAACCTATAGATTGGGAAAAAATCTTCACCAACTCTACATTTGAGGGACTAATGTCCAAAATATACAAAGACCTCCAAACTTTACTAAAGCACAAAGCATACATTGTACCACACACAATAATAGTGGGAGACTTCAATAGCCCACTCTTTTCAGTGAATGGATCATGGAAACAGAAACTACACAGAGACACAGTGAAACTAACAGAACTTATGAACCAAATGGATTTCATCCTGTAGAGAACTCCAGAAGCTAAAGTCCATAAGAGCAAATAACCCAGTCACAAAAATGTCTTAGAAGCACTTAAAGAAATATTCGAAGTCTTTAGTCATCATATAAATGTAAATCAAAATTACCCTGAGATTCTACCATACACCAATCAAAATGACTCAGATGAAAAGTTCAAGTGATAGCACATGTTGATGAGGAAGTGGAAAAAGAGGAACACTCCTCCATTGCTGGTGGGATTGCAAACTGGTACAACTACTCTGGATATCAATCTGGTAATTCCTCAGAAAATTAGAAATAGTTTTACTTGAGGACACCACTATACCACTCTTGGGAATATACTGAATGGCACTCCCCCATACCACAAGAACAAGTGCTCCATCTTAGTTATAGCAACTTTGTTTATAATAGCCAGAAGCTGGAAACAACCCAGCAGTTCCTCAAACAAAAAACGGATACAGAAAATGATCCATTTACACAATGGAATAGTATTCAGTTATTAAAAACAAGGACATCATGAATTTTGCAGGCAAATTGATGCAACTATAAAATATCCTCATTAAGATAACTCAGACTCAAAATGATATGCATGGTATGTACTACCTGATAAGTGGAAAATAGCTAAAAAAGTACAGCATACCTGGGACACAATCCAGAGAACTCCAGGAGGTTAACAAGCAGAAGGGCTCAAGTGAGGATGCTTTAATTTCACTTGGGAGGGAGAAGTAAACAATCACAGGAGACAGAGGGAGGGAAAAAGATGACTGGGAGTGTATAGGTGGAGGAGAAAAGGGAAACATGATCAGATATTGGGTGTTGGAGACAGGAGAGAAGTCCTGAGTGCCAGCAGAAAGAATGGAATTATGCAACCTAGAAGATGTGAAGTAGGAGGACTCTCTAGAAACTACCAGAGACCTGGGAGGTGAGACACTCTCAGGACTCAATGGAAAGGACCTTACATTAAATGTCCAATAGAAGGGAAAGGGAACACATTGAGTCTACTTCCAGTAGTAAGACAGGGAGGGCATCAAATGGAGGGATGAGGTTGCCATTTTACAGTGAAAAACTCTGACCCAGATTTGTTCCTGTCTGAATGAACAGCAGGAACAAAAATGGAGAAGAGACTGACTAAAAGTCTGTCCAGTGACTGGCTCAACTTGGGATCCATCTCTACAGGAGATTCCAAGGCCAGAGACTATCTGTCCTTTAAGAGGCCCAGATGACTGAGACAGATATAGATACCTAACTGTTAGACTGAAGTTGAGAACCCCTGTACTTAAATGAGGGAAAGACTAGAAGAATCTGAGAAGGAGGGCAAGCCCACAGGAAGACCAGCAGTCTCAACTAACCTGGGCTGATCACCTGGACCAAAAATCGTCAACAATTTTCCCAAATGTTAATGCTGTAGACTATAATAACAAATGGCATGGCAATGTGTGCCTGTGGATGCAATAGTGGACCAAATGTTATGGTGGTCACCAGCCATTTCTGACTGAGTCTAAAGTCCACTTCACAGGAGAAAGATATTTCTGTTACGATAAATCTATGTGTTACCATGTTTGGTAGATCATCAGCCCTAACTAGGTGACCCTATTATTATTTTGCTAATTTGATATGGCATCAAACTCTTCCCTAAATTTGTGTGTATATATATATATATATATATATATATATATATATATATATATATATCCCCTGAGATTAATGTAGCTTTCAGAACTCATTAGAAAATTTGTATGTGTATATGTGAAGATAATGTAGGTAAACAAAGTAACTCATAACTAATTAAAGTGCAGCGAGTATGTATATCTTTCTATCTCTATCTATCAATATCAATATCTATATCTACATCTACACACACACACAGACATATATATATAATGCTCAGCCACAAATGAGATATCTATATCATACCTATGTCCCCCAACTCTGAGACCATCACTGAAGAGTGTAGAGAAAGCTTAATCTGAGGTCAGAGATGTCTTGTCTAAAACAGAGTCTTATGGATATGGCTAGACAAGACCAATCCATTCATGAACCCATAGAATCTAGAGTTGCTTATAGAATTGCATAGAATCTGGATTGCTCACTTAACTTTTCTACATACACCAAGACTACCTGCTCAAAGATGACACTGCTCACAGTTGCCTAAGTCTCTTTCCATCAACTATCTTTCAAGAAAATACTCCCCAGAGGCATGCCCACAGGGAAAGTTCATTGTGACCCCTCTTCCAAAGTGTGCCAAATTCACAACCACAATTAGCCATAACACTCCACTTAGTTGCTTTTGGTACCTGTTCAATCACAACAGAGGAATCAAACTTGAGCACCTATCAGCAATCACCCACTTATTCAATTAATGTTCAACTACTAAAGGTTCCTTCCTCAAGCTACCTAAACTATTATATACATTTTGAGAGGTTCTCAATTTCTTGCCATGATAAATTATCATTATCACAAGCAACATGGGGAAGATTTATTAGTCATTTATTTCTGGATCACAGTCTGTCTCTAAGGAAAGCTGAGGTATGAACTCATGCGGGACAGACTCCTAAAGACAAGAAAAGCAGGTGTCATGGAGGAACACTAGTTACTAGCTTCTTCCCCAATGGCTTTTTCAGCCTAGTTTTTTATGGCACAGAAAAACCTTCAGAGGGATAGCAACACTTAAGCAAGACTGTCAGAAATTAATCATTAATGAAGAAAATGCCCCCAAAGTCTTACCCTCAGGCCAATCTGATGTAGGCATATTTTTTTTTTTTTGGTTTTCTTGAAAAGAGACTTTTCTCAAATAATATATCCTGGTTAAAGTTTACCTACTCTTGACTCTTTTCAGTAACTTCATACCTCCCCTCATATCCAGAATCACTCTTTTTATATATTTCATTAGAAACAAAACAGCATCTAAGAGATATTAAAATGTAAGATACAATATAATGGGAAAACACAAAACTATTACATTGAAGTTGGGCACACCAAGCCAACAGTAGGAAAAGAGCTCAAGAAAATTCAGAAGAACCAGAGTCCATTCATTCACATACTCAGGAATCCCGTGAAAACATTAAAACTGTAAGCCATAATATATACATAAAGGACCTTGTGCAGATTTATGAGGTCCCTCTGTATAATGGAAATCATTTTATTAATTGAGGTTATTTCTTCCTAGATAACCCTAGCTAGTACCGAGTTGTGCCTCTCAACATAGTTACCAAGAGCACAAACACAGTAACACAGGGAGGGAATTTCATATTCAAACTACCACATAATTTCTGTGGTGTGACAACCAGCTACAATGTTTAGTGCAGTAGCATGATGTATAGATACGATGCCTAGAAGAAAGAGGCAATACCATGTATCTTAAAGGTATAATAGGTTACATTTATGTATGCAGTGTCTGGGTTGCTTACATGATATAATTAACTAAAATTAATTTTGTGGAATCTCCTTATGTCACATAATTTTGCTGAGAAATTATTCTGTAGAATGGAAGACATTAAGACACCGAATTTAGATTCTCCTAGAGCTGGCCCAGTATCCCAGATTGGCAGCTGAGTAACTAATATCTACTCTAGAATCCATGATAATCCTGACTGTCAACATGACTTAGTTTAAAGTCACATCTGAAATATACCATTCACTGAATGTCTGTGAGTGTTAGATTGACTTATATGGGTTTTCAACACCCATACCAAATATAGATTTTACCATTCCACGGGGGTTGGGGAACTACAGTGAAGACAAAGAGCAAACAGACCACAATATCCATTTTTATTTCTTTCCTAAAAATACAGGTGACCATTTGCCTCAAGTTTCTGCCACCATGAATTCCGTGCTATGGCAGACAATGCTGTTAAACTGGGAACTAAGAAAACTGCTTCTCTCTTTAAGCAACTACACTCAGGTATTTTACCATATTATTGAGAAAAATAATTAAAAAGTACCCATTATATATGACAACAAAAATTATTGAGTTCTGAAATCTGAAAGCAAAAAATATTACATAAAGAAAACTAATAGAACATTTTAAAATATGGTTCATCACTTGTGTGAGTATGCTCTAAAAAAGTGATTAATAGTAGACAATAGATTAACCCAAGATTTACTATTGATGTAAAAACCAATATTAAAAGTTGCAATTACAACTAAGTATAGCTATAACCTAGCATGCATTAAATAGAAGGTAATCTCTTAAGGTAAGGGTATTTATATATTTTTCATTGCCACATAAAACAAAATAAGATTGTTGTCTACTAGACAAACCATGTAGGACAATAAAGCAAACCACTCATTTAAATGGCAATCAAATAAAATGAAGCAGAATCAAAATAATTTTATCAAAAATAAACCATAAACTGCTTTAGAAAGACAACTGGTTAATTTGTGTGGAGATATATAATAATGCGTTCCATTCCCACTAAATTTTCTTATAGCAAATATATGACCATATCATGCTAACCTTTTAAATTAATTCTTCCTAAAAATAAACTGAAGCAAGAAGCTTTAATGTGTATAAGATTTGGAAAATGAATGTGGGGAGACTGATATGTACTGTCAGATAGAGACCTTGATATTCATGTTAGAGTAATGAAGCATAGAGATATATATCAGTACAGTCACAGGCAACTACTCTAATACCTATAGTTATTTATAATTATGCTTTGACAATATCATTCAGGCAAAATGAGAAAGGGAGTTGATTCTTATTTTATGCTCAATATGATGATCCTTTGAACTTGTGCTTTAAAAAAAAATCAATGCTGTCTTTCATCTCTTGCTTGACTTTGCCACAAGTTTTTTTTTTCAACCTATACCTTTCCAGCCTGTATGTTATTCAGTCTTTCTGATTGCTGGATATTTCCTAGAAAAATTATTTTAACAAGTGAACAAATTCAAAGGACATTAACACCATTCCCCAATTTATGTATGTCTTGATATTTGCCTAGTGCTTTAACTATCTGTTAACAATAACCACGCTTTGGATAAACCTAACTGGCTATCATACTGCTATTGCACAAAGCTTACTTTAACTCTCTAAAACAATGTTTTTTAGCTTGTGCTTCATGTTTCCTATGGGACTCAAATGACCTTTTCACAGGGGTTGCATAGCTTGCAAATCAGATATATACATTATGACCATAACAGTAAGAAAATTACAGTTATAAACTAGCGACAAAAATAAGTTTATATTTGTGATTACCACAACAGAAAGAACTAAATTAAAAGGTTGCAGCATTAGGAAGATTGAAATCCCCTGATCTAGACCATGTGGTGACAACTGGCCATGATAGGTCACAAATATCATATGGAAATTGCATATGGACAGCATAAAATACATAATAAAAATGAAGTTTTGCATGTATATAGTTATGTTCATGTTATATCCCAACACTTGAGAAGTTGAAGCAAGGGGATCAAAATATCAGGATATATGCATCTCACCAGCATAAGGAGATCCTGTTAATCCACTTTCCATCGAAGAAAAAAGCTGAAAAAATGTGTTTATAACTTAGTAATATAAAAGTTCATTTTTACATACTAAAAATAAAGGTAAATAAAAGGATTTATAGGAAAAATATATCATACAAATATAAATATGCATGTTTATAAATTATTTTATTTATGTAAATAATTACTCTATTTGTAAGATTCATATAAATATTTACACTTATGTGTTTACTATTATGTCATAGTTTGGCATAAATGGAAATGGATATAGTGAAATGTGCATCAGTAGGTGGGTGGTTATTGTGGTTTGAATGAGAATAGTCCACATACACTCACGTGCTTGAATGCTTAGTCCTCTGTTGGCTGAACTGTTGGTAAGGATTAGGAGGTAAGATCTTGGAATAAGTGTGGTGTGGTCAGAGGAAATGTTTCACTGTGGGGGTGAGCTTCAAGATTTCATAGGCCCAAACCAGGCTCAGTCTCTCTCCTCCTGCTGCTGCCTACAGATCCGGATACAGAACTTTCAGCTACTTCTCCAACACCATGGCTTACTGCCAAGTTTACCTGTTTACTGCCATGTGTACTGCCATACTTTCATGCTTGCACGTTTAAAAAAAAATCCATTTCAGGTCTGGCTAGGTGCCAGGAATGGTAGCATTGCCCAGCCCCCATGGCTAGCTCTAAGTGACTGTCTGACTTAAGTTCCCATGGCTGGCTTGCTAAACTTATCAAACCAGTTTTTCTTGAAAATGCCTAGAGTTCCTTGTATTCCTCAGGGCATCTACCTTCATGGCCCAACAACCACTCTGGTCTCCCTCAGCAGTCCCTCTAGCCCCATGAAAGGAAAACACCAGAAACTTATATTTATACCAATTAGATAAATCCAACCCCAATATGCTGTGTAAAGAACACACAACTCAGTTAATATATTTACAAACTGCACATATAGATTGGAAAAAGATACCACTCTATTACTCTACTGTCCAGCTACTGGTGGATCCTCCATGCTGAGTGAACATGATCTACCTTCCATCTCTTCTCCCTCTGTCCTCAGTCTCATCTCCCACTTCTTTCTTCTCTCCCTTCTCTAAAACCTCAAGCCCTGCCTTTTCTTTTCAGTCTCTAGCCACTATTTGACCAATTAGGATTTCAGCTGCAATTACCTGAGTCTGTGATCTACTCCTCCTGGGGCCATCCCTCTTGAGGGAGCAGAATTAGCATAAAAATACAAACAGCAATCTACAATGCTTCCTCATATGAAGACAATGGACTAAACTCTAAGCAAGCCTCAATTAAATGTTTTTTGTTTGTTGTTTTTGTTTCTTTGTTTTATAATAATACCTCTTCACAGCAACAGAACTACAAGATGAGGGATTTTTCAGTGTTCATTCAAATTACAGCATGTTCTCACTTGGAAAATCACACAGCTATTCAAATGAAAGAACTGAAACTAGACAACTCAGCAAGATAGTATTTACCTGTATGTAAGGCACCGAGTTCAAGAATTCCCAGGACTGTTTTCTCTGATTAGTTACTATTATATTAGTTAGTATTTGTTTGTGACTTATTTATGTGGTTGCTGGAGTCAAACCTGGGTTTCCCAAAAGAGTAACTGCACTAACACTGAGCCATTTCTCTAGCATGTTTCTAATTTTTATTAATTTACAAGATCTTTTTATAATTGTAAAAAGAAAAATATTATCTACCATTCAAAATTATGTTATATTCACATTTGTAAACATTAACTTTTCCTTGCTTATGTAACAGTTTAGTGACTATTTTGGGAAAAGACTGCCTAAGGAAAAGAAACACACAAGTTGACTCACCTCAGATAAGGAGCCCACAATAGACCAAAATATGGATACCACAAAAGTCCAATTTGATGATGCAATGAGATTATTTAGTGTTACTTTCCAATAGCAGCATAGGTGACAGTCTACCAAGTAAATAATTATAATGATGATGATGATGATGATGATATGAACTAGAGCTCATTGAACATCTTAAAAGCAGCTCGGCATGTTTCAATGTCCTTTACAAGTCTTTTAATTTCTCTAATCCTTTTTCAGAAAGATCAGCTAGTTTATTTCTTCCAGGCAACTGTTGTAGTCTCATCTTTGTATGTCTGAGAGTGATTCCAAGCCACCTCTCTTGTCTACACTAGGGTTGGAGGGACCTAGTGAATCTCATGAGTTTCTTTGACTCTCCTCAAGCTATTTTA
Organism: Rattus norvegicus; assembly: GCF_021556685.1. NCBI lineage: Eukaryota > Metazoa > Chordata > Mammalia > Rodentia > Muridae > Rattus > Rattus norvegicus. The sequence goes on from NC_141554.1 coordinate 88,734,817, forward strand.
AGTTGTTTTTCTTCTGATTTAAGCAGCTTCCTTGCAGGACCAAATGTTTCAAATTCAGAGGAATCTGCTACAAGGCAGATTTGACTGTGAGTTTGTTCAGGACTATAGCAACATCTTATTCTTATACAGTATTCGGATATACATAACATATACACTAAAGGCAGGGGAATAAGAATAGAGTAATCAAAACAGACTTAGTTCTCCTAAATATTGCTATGAAATTTTAATTTTATGTGACTCTATACATGGTCTTCAGAGCAACAGCACCAATAAGAAGCTCCTTAGAAGATCTTCCAAAATATTTTGCACTATTGCCATCACCTGCAGTTGTCTTCCAGAAGTTGAAAGTAAGACACAATTGGTAGACAATACATGGTTAAGGCCTAAGAGATGGAGGAACTAACATGAAATTGACCTGATACCTCTCTGAGAACTGGCTTGACAGTTACTGAACAAGTTTCACAAGATACTAATGGAGAAAAGCAATTAACACTTTTACATACTTGTAAAGCCATAAATGATCAACCCAACAATACATCCTAAAGGTTCTTCAATAGTGGCACCTATATTTTGGTAGTTACCACCAAATAAATAGGATAAATAGGATGAAATTTACATGCCTGGTATTATAAACCAAGCTAACTACCCATAACTAACTACCCATAGAACTAGAGAAGAGCCTACTATTGCCATTTTCCTAAACCAGTATGACATCTAAATACACTGTAAATATTTTTTCTTTGTGTAGGTTTAAATATGCTTAGCCCAGGGAATGGCACTACTAGGAGGTATGTCCTTATTCCAGTAATTGTGACCTTGTTTGACAAAGTATGTCACTGTGGGGGAAGGATTTGAGACTCTCCTTCTAGCTGCCTGAAGACAGACTGCTCTTGGCTTCCTTTGTATGAAAATGTACAACTTTTAGCTACTCCAGTGCCACGCATGACTTGACACAACCATGCTTCTTGCCATGATGATAATGGACTGAACCTGAGAACCTGTAGACCATCCCAAATTAAATATTGTATATTATAATAGTGACTTTGATCATGGTGTATCTTCACATCAATGGAATCCATAAGCCATTCATAAAACAGAAGATAGTTTTATCTCTTACGTATCAACAAAAAGTTTCTTTTTTGTAACAGATGAAGAACATTATAGAGATCCACAGCTGTTCAAAACACAGAGAATGAGTGACTCAGACAGAATAGAGCCAATTCCTACTGGCACATTTGCAACACAATCCTTTTACCTTAGGTTCAGGGAAAATCACATGAGAGCATTAAAATATTGTTAAAGTCAGCGGCCCTGTATAACTACTGTTGAATAGTATCCTCTGGACTTGAGGGAATATTCATTCATGAAATCTCCAAGATATTGTTGCCTGAATAAGATCAGAATAATGGCAACAACAATTAACATGCCTATGTAACAATGGAAATCCCACATGGCCTGCACCAAGATAAACAACTACAGTTTCTTCCAAGCTTGACTTACCTATACCTTCTCTAAATTCAAGTGGTCATCCCTGAGCACATGGACATATAAGTAACACTAACCTTATATGAATTCAGTAGGATACACACACACACACACACACACACACACACACACGCACACGTGCGTGCGTGCGTGCGTGTGTGTGTGATGTATATATGTATATCAATGATAATTGATAATTAATTTAATGAAGAGTTTGGGAAGAAGGGAGAGGCAGGGTTAGGAGTGATGTAAATATAGTCATGTATGAAATTATCAAGACATGGAAATAGAAAAAGTTTTTAAAATGAACAGTCTCAGAACCTTTTTTAGATCTATGGCCACATTATAAATGTGAGCCAAATTTATGGGCCATTCTTAGGTTCATTGCAGTTAATGATGAATTGAAACAGACTATCAAATTGAAAATTATCTGTTACTTGCAATTTGTAGTAAATTATCTATTTGTTCTTCCTCTCATCCTCTTCAGTTATAAAACAAGATACTCCATCATAAGTAGCTAAGTCAGACATGTGAATAATTTTGTTACCTCCATGTACTTGGATGACATAGGTTCTTTTATAATAAATAGGTGATAGAAGTGTAAGTTGGCCTTCACAGTGAGTACAAACAGATATAAAGGCAAACAATCTATTTCTTGACTTAATTTAAAAATACTCTTTTTAGAAAAACAAATGGAATATACTTTTTCATCTCCATTTTCAAAATTTTTCTTAGTAGAAAGATAGCTGACTAACATAGTATGTTACCTTTTGACAGCATATAGCTAGCACTAAGCAGTGCTAACACAAGAAACAATTCTGTATGACAGAGTTGCAAAAATTCTTTTCCTCAAAAGTTTAATTGGAGTCTCTTGCTAGTCAATATGCTCTCAACTGCCTTGAATTCTAAGTTCCCATTACTATAAAACCTGAGTTGTATGGCACAGTACTCATAATACCTATGTGCAATATTTTTTTCAATTGGTACTATTTCAAAATGATTTCAGAAAAAGAAAAAGCTAGAAACTAGGAGTCCTAGGCTGAAAATCTGTGAGGAAGCACTAGGACCTATATGGCAGTGCTTGTGATTAAAAGGCTTGAGAAGAGCAATATGTGTGTGTCTGTGTGCAGCTGCAGAGGAATAGCAAAAAATACAAAATAAGACAAACAGTATTACTATTAAGATGTCAGAATAATATCCTAGTTAAGCTTATGAGAAAAAGTTGATTAAATCAGTGTTCAATTCACTATCTTTGGAACATATTTTAAATAGGGTTTTTCACTAGGACCTAAAACCTTCAAATTAGGTTAAACTGGCTGAGAATGCCAATGCCATCATGCCTGGCTTTCTTACATTGGTGGGGAGCATCATTCATGTCCTCATTTTTCTATGGGAAATACTTTACTGAATGAACTCTCTTCCCAAGCCTAGGAACAGTATTTTTTCTAATATTTTGGGGATATGTATGTTGTGTGTGTGTGTTGTGTTCACACATTGATATCCTGAGCATATGATACAAAATTATCTTTATATTGATGCTTTCTCTTCTCTCACACATATACATATATTTGGGATACCCAAATAATGAAATTTCTGCCAGTGTTATTTTGTAATCATTTACTTATATGATCCTATATGTATCTCCTATAACATACCCACTGTGACTCGTTGTCTCATCTTTAAAGTGAAACAATCAAAATGTTTCCCATATGTGGTTTTGTTTAAGAATTATATGAGGTAATATGAATATTGGATATTTTATTATAAATGTATAATAAATTACACACACACATACACACACGTATATATATAGGTTTGTTTTGTAAGCTCAGTTCATCAAGATATACACACATACATGCACACATCATACAAGGATCCACCCCAAATTAATAAGCAAAATCCTCTTTCTAGGCTTCAGAAAACAGCTCATTCAGTACAAATTTTATCATAGAAGTACAAGGACTATATAAACCCCAGCACCCATGTGAGAAAGCCAGACACGATGCTATTTTAAGCCAGTTTACACCTAATTGGAAGGTTGCAGGTCCCAGTAAAAAACCCATCTCATATAACATATAAGATGAGGGCTTTCAATAGAACTTAGGATTTTCTAATTATACCAACCAGGGTGCCAATCTACAGAATAACATCATGCTCTTATCTTGCTGTTGTTGATGTTGTTATTATTATTTCTCTGTATATTTGAGAAAAACTCCATTTTCTGGTTACGCTCACAGATTTATTTTATCTATTTTATTATGTTATTCCTCAACCTTGAAATTTTCATACCTGCACATTAATAAATATAATCATATACACCACTGTTTCTTCCCTCAAATTGCACTCACAGTCTCTTGAAAACATCCACCATGCAACTTCATGTCTTTCTTTAATAAATCAACTATGTCCAAATTACCACTGACTATATGTGCATGTGTAATCTATTGTAGTAGAAGAAATCTATCAATAGCCATACCCTAAAAATTAATGATGATAATAATAATAATAATAATAATAATAATAATAATAATAATAATAATAATATAATGATTCCTTCTCTCCAAATATCTGTCAACTGCCACTACCTTTTCAGTAAAGAATGAGTGCGGCCTAGAGAGTCCCACTCTAATCTGCTTTGGAATTTTGGCTAACTTGATCTTTTGCAGGTAAACACAGCTACTAGAAGCTCATGAGATCCATAAACATGTCATATCAGGAAGAAACCATTTCACAGTACTCCTCCAATAGCCCACCTCTGAATTCTTGCCATGTCCTATTCCACAAGGTTCATTAAACCTTAGTAGCAATAAGAGGAGAGATTGATAAATATGTACTCAGTCTCTTATTTTCTTCAATTTCACCAGTTATTTGTCTGTGCATCGATATTGACTATTCCTCACTAAACAAAGAAGTTTCTTCAATGAGAGATAAAAGCCGCTCAGGTTTTTGAGTATAAATACAAATATTTAGAAGGCAATTTGGGAACATGACCATTTAGTAAAATAACAATAGCAAGGTCCGTACTAGGAATGTGACCTCACCAATTATGGGCTTTTGTACAGAATTAGAGGCATGAAATTCCCTCCTATGGGTCAGGCCTCAATTCTAGTTAGAAAGTTATCTCATTATAGTTGTGCCATGGATTTACGTCTAACCAAGTGAAGCATGAAAACTGAGAGAATCTACATAAGTTTGAAATATTAGGAAATACATTTACCATATATCCATTTTTGATAATACCTATTTGCCTAAGCAGAGGACATGAGAGGTAGACAACAGAAATTTGTGTCTTCTTTTGACCACAAAGCCAGGTTTTTGCTAAATTATTCAGCTATCCTGTAATCTATCTATCAATCATGCCATAACACTATTAGAGGCAAAACTGTCTATCAAATATGTTTCTGCACGAGAGAAATGGCTCAGTCTACAAAGCACACATAGAACATGCATGAAGACTAGTATTCAGATAATGAGAATCAGAGTACAAGTTCCTAGGCATGAAGGTATGAATCTGTAATCCCAGAACTACAGGAAGGGATAGAGACAGGGGACTTCTCAGGTCAGCCACTCCAGACAAAACTTCAAGATTTTGTCTTTAAAAATAAGCTGGAAATGTCATTAAAGAAAAATGTTTTACAGTCAACTTTTGGTCTGCACTCACCTCCAAAGGTATATATATACACACACACACAAAAAAAAAAAAACATAAAAAGGAGAGGTGAAGGAGGAACCAGGAGGGGATGCAGTGTTTGAGATGTAAACAAATTAAAACAAAAACAGAACAAAACAAAGCAAAATCCATGGTCTTACTCTTAGACTTTCTCAATTTTGTTTTGTGCTGTAAATTTTATTGCATTGTCTTTAGTGTGTGTGCATGTGTGAATGTGTTTGTATGTGTGTGTGCATGTGCATGAACACATCACACACTTGGACACACATGTGTTACCATGTATGAGGGTTAAGAGAACAGTCTTTGGAAGTTGTATCTTTCCTTCTTCCATATGGGTCATTGGGGTCAAATTCAACCTGTCAAACTTTATTCACTGAGCCATTTCACTGATCTTCTTTTTGTCTTTTTAAAATGTCATTAATAGTTATGTTTGTTTTGCTTGGACAATCTACAGTCCTTCAATGTAGACATTTCCATGATTCTGAATTACAAGACTAATAAGGCTGATATTCCCAAGCCTGGGATCTTTAATCAATGAAAATAAAGAAAACATTATATTTATGTGGCAGGAAAGCAGAATTTGCAAGATACTCATCCTAATTCTGGACAGCAAGTTTTAGTGGTGGCCCAGATTAAATGGTATGTATAAAGGAATCCTTGCTTTTTGCCTGTTTGCCCTCACTCTAGCTGGCAAGTAAATCTATCTTGTTCTTGCAGCATTCCTTCATCGTGCTATATCCTACAACTTTTTTTTTATAAAATGATATTTATTCTGCAACTTTATCATAATGAATTGCATATCTTTGGTAAAAATAAACTTTATAAACATTTTAATAGTCAGAGATTAGATAAAAAACTAAATGTTTATAAGTTGTTTCTGCTATAAGCAAGGCTGCAACTGAGAAGTGGTTCACTTGTGGTTGGTCATCTGTTGGCAGTTAAACTCAGAAGTTTTTATGCTACATCAGAAAAGAGAAAACAATTTAATAACAAATTTCTTTAATCAAAAGGTCTTCTTATACTTTAGTTTAAAAATAAATAATAGTTACAATGAATGGCAATCATACATTTTATACACTATGATGGCAACATAATACTTTAAAATTAAGCACTCTGTTTAATAAAAAAAGTACAACAACTTTGAAGACAAGTTTGACAATGGCACTGGCAGTTAAATGCAAAGAATAATCTTGGGAAATGGCAGGTTTAACATGAAAACATTCTATTTTGTCTTTCAATAAATATGATTACATCATCAACACATTGGAGTAAACTTTAATCAAAACTTAGACATTTCAAAATAATAATAAAAAATATCCATGACATATATGTAAACTAGAAAGCCTCAAAAGTTGCCTTATAGTTTTCAAAGGGCGTTCATTAAGCTGCTGTCCATCTGAGACAACAGCCTTTGCTGCTGAGAAGGCCTCCAGTCTACAAGACACAAGTATTCCCTCAACTCTTGCTCTAGCTTTCAACTATGCTAACGTGTATTTAACTGACCATCTAGTATGAACCCTTTACAGAATACCCCAGAAAGCGGTGACAACATGTGCTAAACTTTACAATGTACAAAGGATCTGAGTGAAGAGAAGTCGTGCTGGCTATGAGAACAGAAAAGGCTCCAAGGAAAGGGGTGATGCACCCCTTGCTTTTCTACTGATCTAGGCAATGTTTCATTCTAAATCTGAAAGCAAAGAAATCGACTATTTTTAATATATTGCACAAATTTCAAAGACATATTCAAGAAACACTGATTCTCTTGGCAATGTAGAAAATAAAGTTAATAGTGCTAAGACACAACTTTTATTAGGAACCCATTGAAAATGGAATTGGTTCCAACAAAATTCTTATTTTGATGTAAGACAAAGTATACCTTAGCTAAAACCAGTTTAAATGATTGAAACATGTATGTTGTCCTTGGATTTCTAAGCTGACTTTATTACACAAAGCTTGCGATTTTCTGGGAATTTCTAGCCCATAAAATTCAGGATGACTTCCTCAACTGGATGGTTCCAAGCCATGCTTCAGGCTGAGCACACCAAACAGGCACATAATCTCCAAGAACAGCATAAGGGAACCAATCATGAAGGTTCTCCCCTTGAGGTGGGTGCCTGGGCACAGCAGCAAATGGAAAGTGAGACACTGAATCCTACAAGAAGTGCAAGTTGTTAGGGACTCTGCGTGCCATCCTTGCTAATGGGTGCTGCTTTAAATAAGAGGCCACTGAAGGAGGGAAAGGAATTTAAGTTACTGCCTAAACATTAATTCTGAAAAGATCCTTCTCTTGGAGCTGAGAACAACTCTTTCCTCCTACTTCAGATCATTTTCCTGTTTGCAGAACAGTCTGCCCCCTGCCCAGGGACATCAGTCAGAACAGAATGCAGTGAGCACAACTGTGAAGGACCTCTCAGAAGGGCACGGTGAGGAGCTGCACAAGTCCATGCTATCATCCGAACTCCACCACCTCTTCAAGACTTGTACCACACTAAAACCACACTTCTGTTTGGTGTTTCATTCAGTCTGCAGTAAAAACTTTAACTGTTTTCTGAGAGAAAACATTTACGAATTAGAAAAATTCCAAATTCCTCATCCTGCATTGTCAATCAAAGAAAAATGTCTATATTTTAGTAGCACCAATTCCATTAATTTGGCTCTCCAAATTCAATTATAACTAACATGGACTCAGGAGTGTATCAATATTGTTACAGCTTAAGTGTGGTCACATAAGAAACATTATTTTGTTTTTCTTATTTAACAATATTGCCCAGAAAAACATTTAGAAGTAAAAATAAAAACATTTGTCACTTTAAAAAGTCCAAGAAGATGCTGTAGAGCCATAAAAACATTTGAACACAGGAAGCTAACCTGAGCCTGTGTGTGCACAGCAAGGGTGTGTGTGCACATAAGTGAGAAAAACGCAAGGTCACTGTCTAGAATACAGGACGTATCATGAAATAAGACTAAGGTTTTTGAAAGTTTCTCCCACCACTGTAAAAAAAAATATATGTGTGTTATATAGCGTTAGTATCCCTGTTCTCAACACTATAGTCAAAACTGTCTCATATGAGCAGTTTTGTTCAAATATTTAAAATCTTAGCCAATGCACTTTTGAAATGGTAATATAAAATCTTTTAGCGTGGAGTAATGGCACATACAGGTTATTACATTGCCTTCTCAAAGTTTTGTGTAAGACCCAGTTTTTCTATGTATTTTGAAATCCCTGAAGATATTGATCTCTACATCTTCCTCAGTAGGACATTTAATACTGTTTTACATCTAACTCATTATACATTTAATTTTAACTTTACAAAGCTTGGGCAGTTCCGCCCTCAATGACCTACTTTACTTCTGATGTCACACTCTCCCTTCACTACACTACGGTGAGAAAACAAATGCAAGCCTCTCTGCACGTGTGTCAAGACGACTGCTACTCCATGACACACTCCGGCTGCATCCTCATCAGACAATTTTTACTTAACCAAGACAGCGAGCAGCTAAAATGTAAGCACTTGCAGAGTGCTCTGGGAAAGGGCAGAGGCCCTTGAGGCTATGCATTAACTGTGAGGTAAAGCATTTCAGAGATGCTACTGCAGGAGCAGTTAGTCTTGAGATGAGCCTCATCCCCAGATGGCCTTTCCCATGCCTTACAAGTGTTCCATTCTCCGCAGACCAGAGAACCTTCTAGGCACCTAGGATCTTCCCACTGCATAAGAGGCCAAGCTCATGCTGCAACAAAGAACAACTGAAACAAGGCGAGACAAGCGATCCCATCTCACCCTCCTGCACTACGTCAGGAGAGAAGCACGTCAGGGAGATACCAGTAACTAGTTCATAGCAGAATGGGAAGAAAAATGAAAACCCGAGTTACCAATTTTTTACCGATTAACAAAGAGATTTTTTTTCCCTACAAGTTTAAGACAGAGGCTGAGAATTTTCCTATACGAAATTTTCCAAATCTTGGAGACACTTATTCACAGAAATTATGTTGTGGGGTCCTTTATGTCAGATTTACAATTATGCATGATCCTAAGAACAACTGTTTAAACAAAAAAAGAAAAGCAACCAAAAAATATTTAGAAAGAAACAAGTGGCACCCCTCCCCAACCCTCAGCTAAAGAGGTCCATCTGATATGGCTCTGTATCCCTGGTAAAAAGTTAAGTAGAAGAGTATTGCCACACTTTAAAACAACTCCACACTATAGGCATTTCTATTTTTTCTGGTGTTTCTGACTTTGTGCCTTTGCAGTACTTATAAGGGAACCAAGGCAGGTGCGGATTCAATTGCAGAGAGAAGGCCAGCAGCTCCCCGGGAATCTTTCAGGTCTCTAGTGTGAGATTGGGACTTCTGAGACTTCCAAACTCATGCACTGAGCCATGACAGATTGCTCAGCTTTTCTAGAATGAGACAGCTATTATAAAGTAACATGACTGTATCTTGTAATCCATTCTAATAAATCCCTTTTACACACACACACACACACACACACACACACACACATTTTTGTTCCTTTAGAGAACTTTAATGTATTCACACAAACACATCCATTTGCATACATACAAGCATCTACTCACACACCTGGAAAAAAGATTAAATGCTTTCCATTTAATATTTATTCATAAATATCAGGAAATTACTAAGAGTGAAGCAATGTGGTTGTTGAGTCCAGCCAAAGCTTAGATACTAAATTTAATAAGATTTATTTCATTACCTATCAAAAATCTCTGTGTTCCTTTTTAATGATTTTGTGGTTGTTTTATGATCTGGAGAGTCTATACACTTGACTATTCCAGGTATCTGAGGGAAAATGCAACGCAAAACATTGTGATTGTTTTTAAAAGCTAAGATATAAAAATCAATCTTAGCTTTATGGGAATGAATGCTTTGCAATTAATGATGCAACCCTACTAGTATACCAGTGCTTTCATGTCCCTCCCACACACATGAATAATGAAATCTCTCCTGATGTCATTCGACAATCATTTTCTAAGATGATGCTAAATACATATTACAAAAAGATTTTATGAAATGTATAAAGTACAAGATATATATTAATAAGACTAAGCAATGGAGACTAAAAATAATGAGTATGCTATAAACAGGAAAAATTATTAGCCTAGGATAGAAGACACACACATGCATATAATCATGTAATTCTTTGAAAGGTTTTTAATTGCTGTTTGCTCTTGATTAGAGCAGATGAAACTGAGGAATGAGATGGCCAATTTTTTTTCATATTTAGTACCAGTGAGCATTGTTCTGATATTTGAAACTAGATCAATCTAGCCATAAAACTTCATATTTGGCTATCATATAATAATGATTGCCCAAAGTGATATGAGGGAATACAGAAAATATATGTGCTGGGTGACAGAAGGTGGTATGACATATGGGCTAGTATTCTACTGGAGGTATATTTATGTGGCAGGCATGCAAAGATCCATGTTAGGTGTTTGAGGTAATATATTTATATTCTAGCTCATTATTTGTAGTCCTATGTGCAAATGCTATTACAGTATTCTGGAGATAAAGAAACTGAAGATTAAGCAGAATTAACTACTTCAGTGCCCCATCACTGGGTAAAAGCAGAACTAATGTTTAAACTATGGTTCTTAGACAAAAACCCTCCAGCTCTTTCTACTTATTTTAATGATTCCCAGGGTGGTACTTGGCAGGAGATGGGCACTTAAATATTTATTGAATGAGTGAGTGTCCTAAAAGATATTTAGAATCTTGACAAGCAGAAATATATTCTGAAAAAAAATTTCTATGTGAAGAAAGAAGTGATGATCAAAAGCAGTGAAATAGGGTTTCATGCAGGTTTTGGTTTGACAGCAAACCTTTCATTTTAGCTTAAGTATAGAACAGAGGTAGAAAGTCATGAAAAAAATGAAGTTGGCATGATGCCCAGTTAAAAAAAAAGCTGATGATAATTGTATGTAGAAATTTTTACACAATAAAAATGTTCCTTATCATAAAGAAAATGTGGAGATGTTGAAGGGGTGTGAAGTGGACAGTGACATGTCTAGAACCACTTTAATGTAACTAATGCTGCCCTGACACTGATGACTGAGCGGGAAGCGATCCAAAGAAGTTCATTTTGAATCACTTCAGGAATGCAGGCCTTGAAGGACTAAGGGAAGATGCAGATATTGAGATTACAGCAGGTATAAAACACCTTGCAACATGTAAAACCATAATTGTTGTGATCTGATTATTAAGAATGATATAAAAAAGAATGATATCATAAATTAGGCATTTCTAGTCTCATATATGAGAAGAGAAATAAAAGAATAGGTCTATTAATAACACTTGGAAATTTTCTAGTTCCAGACTGTAGGCAAAATATATGATGATAATCTTAAAACATGTTAGCAGTTTATTAAAGATTTACTGGATGACAAATACTAGTAAACTAGTTCTTAGTATAATTTCATTTCCAAAAATAGCTATATGTGACTGTATGTAATACAACTATACTATACATGTGAGGAAGATTTGACTTACAAAAATTAAATAGTGCCCTATAGTTTCCATAGGAAAAACTGTGGGACACCAAAGACTTACATGGGTTGATTGACATGCTAATACTTCTCACACAGACAAGTAGAACTTTGGAAATGTTTGACAGAGGAAATGCAGTTGAATTGCAAATTTCTATGGCTAGGAGAAACAAGTGCTTCAAGAATATTCTTTTTTCCAAACTATTTTTGTGCCTGGACATAGATGTGTATGTTCCTGTTTGAATGGGCACATGTGTGCTCAGATGTGGTGTGTGTGTGTACCAGTGTTCATGTGGAAAACAAAGGACAACCGGTTTCCTTAGGAGTTTTCTGATAGCTTTTAAATTTATTTTTCTGTATGTATATGTGTGATTCTTTAACAGTGTGTCTGTACCACATGGATGTAGAAACCTGCAAAGGGCAGAAAATATCACTTTCCCTGAAAACGGTATTAGGGGCAGCTGTAAGCCAGTATGTAGGTGCTGGTATTGGAACACATCTCTGCAAGAGTTGTAAGCACTTCAACTCCGAGCCGTCTATCCTTCCCCAGTCAACCTTTGTGGAAGATGCTACATCTTGATATTCTCAAACTCACCAGGTAGGCTAACCTGACTCACCAGTAATCCCCAGGGACCTGTCTCTCTCTGTCCAGAGGACTGGAATTACAACACTTATACCACTATGTCTGGCTCTTTGTATGGTTCTGGAGCTGAAATTCAGTCCTACTGCTGGAGGGCAATCACTTCACCAACTGAACTATCTCTCAATTGCAATTTTACAGAGTTTTTTTTTTTTAACATATTGCTGTTGCTCTGGAAATGTAGCTAACACAGTGGTAGAGTGATTGACTAGCACATACAAGGCATGGTTCAGTGCTAAGCATCAAACACTGTATCTGAATTCACAGAAAAGAATAAGATACAAGGCAATGAACATAGATGATGAGGAAAATATTTTCTCAGACTTACATTGCTTATAATTTGGGGTTATATTTTGAAGTATATGATGGAATTTTCAAGGATCTTGGACTATGGTATAGTATAATTCTAATATTTAAATTCTTAAAAATGTGATTAGTTTGATGTTATAACTAGATGGGAACATAATACAGTACAAAAGTGACTATAGATATGGAGATGATGAATGGGAACTTATTCTATCATTCCTGTTTTAAGACACTTTAAATAATTATTTTGAGATTATACCATAATCACATTACTTCCATTTCCATGTCTTCCCATGTCATGTTCCCCCTTGCACACACATACACACACACACACACACACACACACACACACACACACACCACCATCACCACCCACCATCACCATCACAACCACTACCACCACAAACAACAATATTAACAACAAAAAATTAGATTTCTTAAAATGTTATCAAACAAGAACTATTATTTTTAGGGTTTTGTTGTAGTGAAGAAACATTCTATTTTGAGGGAATTCATTCGTTGTTGCTCTTCTCAACAGAATGAGGATAAATCCACTTGTGCAGAAATTAATCATCAAAGTCATTAAAAGGGCAGTTGGTGCCTAAGGACAAGCAGTGCATACACAGATCTTCAAATCCTCTATGTAGCTAAAGAGAAAAATAAATGAAGCGTAGAACTTAGGTTCTTTGATATACAATGTCAGTTAAAGACACTGCAGTTGCTGTGGCACAAACACTTTGAAACTCTTATTTTGCTTTTGGGAATTTTCTTCCGTTTGTCACTTAAAGTTTAAATAAGCATAGTATTTCAAAACAATTACTATTAATCTTATCACTAGATGGCAGTATGATTCTTCTAATAAAGGGAGAATGACAGTTCAACATGTACAAGCAAGATTAAAAATAAATTAATGACAAAGCAATTACTGCAAGAGAAATAACACAAAGAACTCCACTTTTTCCTGAAGCAAACTTTTGTACATTTGGACCTGCTTAATTTGCTTTTATGACTTTATAAGCTAGTTGTAGAAGTGAGTCTGTCTTTTTTTAAAGAACTCATTTTGCCTTTGATAAAATGTTTTTAATATCTTTTTTGGAGTATCTAACCAATAATACACACTTTGACTCTTAATTGGTCAACATATGCAAAAATTGTTAAATCCAGACAAAGATGGAAGTGTGTGTGTGTGTGTGTGTGTGTGTGTGTGTGTGTGTGCGCGTGAGGGGGAGTGGATTTACAGAAAGAAAAATAACATCTATAGCTGAGATATCTGTTATTTATTACATTTACTAATTTTTAAAATAAGTTTTAACATAAATCACATGAAAGCAAGAAAATTATTAGGAATTTCATGTGATATTAAGAATCATCAAATGGTTTTTATTTACAGATTTATTTATGCATTTATTTCACTGGAAAAAAAACCTTTCTCCTCAGAGAAAACATTAAGCAGAATCTGAAAGTATAACGTACATAAAATCAAAGCTGTTGAAAGTACAGGGAGGTTGGGATTTTAGGAGTGGGAACTGGGCATCTGGGGCCCAGAAGCCGAAAAGGTTTGTGCTTATTTTCTGCATATACCCTGCAAAGATTTGGTAAAAGTAGTGTGGAAATGTCTAAAATACTGTAATGTATTTACTTTAAAACTGTCATCCTTAGGGCTAGGGCTTATTTGATAAAGTCCCTGCCATACAAGCATAAGAACCTAATTTCTGAACCCTGACACTTCTACAAAACACCAGGTGTGGTTGAATACTTCTTATAAACCTATAGCTAGCAGACAGCACTAGGCTGATTACCAGAGCAGTGTAAGCAATCAGTTAGCTCAGGATTCAGTAAGACTCAGAGTTACTGTCCCCAAAGATAAGGAGGAAACTCACAGTGGAAAACATCTGACATCAAGCTCTAGTTTACACACACACACACACACACACACACACACACACACACCACACACACATACACACACTTGTCTAATCCAATAATTCAGGAAAAATTAATTGAAAACTATGAAAGCACTGCTAAAAGTGATCCCTGCAATCCTGTGCTAAGATTATAATCTTACTTAGCCAAGAATTCATATGGCTTCTATTATAAAACTGTCTTTAATGATAGATACAATTATTGATGGAAAAAAGTGTATAACATTCTCAATAGGATTGTTGATTTTTCTCAATTGTACAATTTACTTATGATGAGATTTCAATTAGAAAGAGAAAGAAATTTTACAATGGATCACATAGAAATACTGGGATATACAGAACATTTCAAATAATTTGAGCTGGTATTTCTCCTAAAATAAAAACAATCATGCTATAAAAAAGAATATTGAATTGAAATATAAGAAAGAAACATGCCAGAGGCAGAACACAAGAGGAAAACAACAAGGACTTCTGACTCTTATTGATATGGTGCAACAAAATTAAGTGTGTTGACCATGGAGGATAGCAAAAAACAGAAATAGTACTTAGTGCATTGGGTTATCTGAAGGATTATATTGTAAAATGTATATAAACACACTAGACGAAGGCAATCTCTGCAACAAAGGGCGCTAGGCAAACTGGTTATCCACACAGAGAAGAATGTAACTAGATCTCCATTCCACATCCTGTACAAAAAATCTATTTAAAATAGATCGAAGACCTTAATGCAAAACCTAAAACTTAAGCCCTAATCCTGCCATAGAAATTATGAAAAAAAAACCACTGCAAACTATACTCATAGGTGAGGATGTTCTGAAAAGGATTCCAAAGTTCAGTAAATAACAGCTGCAACAACTGCCAGATGGAAATGCATGAAACTGAGAATCTTCTGCATAGCAAAGAACAGAGCAACAGACAGGCAAGAGAATAGGAGAAAAAAACTCTTTGCAGACTTCGTATTTAAAGGATTGATATAGAAAATATAAAGAGCCAAATACAAAAGGAATATAAAAACTAGCTGCCCCAAATAATTCAGCCAGCCAGTGAAGAACTGAAGTAACCAGACAGTTCTCAAAAGGTGAGGTGTAAATGGCCAATACACATGTGAAAAAAAATGTGATAATATCCTTAGTCATGAGGGAAAAGAACATCAATAACACACATTTGATCAAGAAGGAGAGTGTGTAGAGTAATCGATGTTGTATTTGCCCATGGAAGGCATATGTGGACCAATAAGCAAGTGCATATGCAAGTATGTGAGCACCCATCCACATTAGCACTTGTTCTTTGATGGAGACATTTCTGATCCCTAGAGCTAGACTTACAGCCCAAAATGAAAACCTCTGAAGGCACCTTCTTAGTAAGCTGTACAAAAACAATCTTGAGTCAAAGGTAATCAGAGGTTTCAAGGTCCCAGAGTCATCTCTCACCCTCTTTTCTCTCCATGCTACTCCCAGTACTTAGAAGTGAGGAACTGCTTAGAAAGAAGATACTGAGTGTACCCTGAAAAGTGGTTATGGAAGTGATTCTGATCTGAAACAAACAAAACAAAAAAAAAGTACAATTATGTTGCACTTCACCCAGATCATTGTCTTGATATTCAAGATAAACAACAACAATACCTGCTGTAGAGGATATGGAGAAAATAATCATTGATATTATTGATAGAAAAGCAATTTAGTGGAGCCACTAAAATACAACAATATGGAGATAATCCAGAAAACATTTAACAAATCAGAACTTCTTGCTATACTATTTCTGGGTCTAGTCAGCATACTAAAGAGATATCTACACATTATGGTTATAGAATCAAAATAGGCAAGAATTGACAGATGGATAAAGGATACTCATCCATATGAAAGTACATTTTAAAACTCCTAAGACGTTCTTATCTTAGGACTTTAATTTTCTCTGTGCAATCTAGGATCTCTTTGCTATAATTATGAGACATAAATATGAGAAAAATCTGGCTATGTTGGCAATCTCTGTGACTTCTTAGATATGGTGATGATAACGCATCTGGCAGTAACTCATCTGCACTGGCTTCAAATTTCATTTTACAGGTCTTGCAAGATGAATCAATGGGTAACAGTGCTTGACCTCAAATTAAGCTAAATGAGTTATTATCACCAGATGCCCAGAGAGGTGGAAGGGAAGAAGTAACCCTATAAGGCTATATTCTTACCTTTATATGTGAAATTTTACATGCATCCCCACTTAAAGATGATACAGACGGCAAATCATATTTTTAAAATTTATTTCTTTTACATATGGGAGCACACTGTTGTTCTATTCAGACACACCAGAAGAGGGTATCAGACCCCATCACAGATGGTTGTGAGTCACCATGTGGTTACTGGGATTTGAACTCAGGACCTCTGGAAAAAAAAGTCAGTGATCTTAACTGCTTTTTTCTTTGGTTGTTTTTGACATGTAATCACAGTACAGGAGCAGAAAGAGACCAGGTATCTTTTACTTCTCCATTGCTGTAAAACTATAGTTAAGCAATGCTGTGATCTGTACTCAGAATTCTCAAAATCAGAGATCTCAATAGTGTCATTAGCACTGCTTCCCCCAACCCCCTGCTTCTTTGTAAGGGTGAGAATGGCTCTGAGTTGGTTCATCACAATTTCTAATGAGTTCCTTAATTCTTTCTCATGTGCTATAAATAGATTCTCCATTAAATTCTCTTCAACTGCTCTAAAAAAAGCTGTTTTCTTCAGTGAGCATAATTAAGGAATATCCATCTCTTATTCCATACTCATGCATATACCCTCTTTCCGCCAATATCTCACAGTTATTTAACAGTTAGCATATATTCAGAAAAAATAGCATTAGATTTTTATGAAGACAAAAATTATTGAAGCAAAATTATTTTAATCACAAGAACTATTAATTCAGTCAATGGGAACAGGTAGAGCAGTACAAAGATCATTACCCACAAGAATCAGTTATAACCTTAGGCTAAAGCATCAAGGCTAGTGTGATTCCACTCACCTTCAAGACACACTTGCAAAGTGTAGGAATCATGATATAACCATTTTAAATTGTTACTGCAACAGAGGACATTCAGCAGTTGCCAGGAAAGCCAGCTGAACTGCAGAGAAGTAGAAACTTGGTTCTGGCTTCCCATCTCTTCTTCATTAGGCATCTTTCAGTAGCAAAGTTATTTGAGAGAAAGAATAAGAAAGAACAAAGATAATTTTCTAGGATTATCCTTCTAAGGCATGAAAATTCCCTAATGAATTCAGATTTTTTTTATGTAATTAAGTGATCAAATCATGGTTTAACATTAATTAAATACATTTGAACTTGTTTTTCTGGAAAATTTAATATCGAATTTAAGAGAATGCTATAGTGGATAAAGAACGTCCACCAAAAGTCTTTGTATTCAAAGTTTCACATCTTGCATTGGACATTTAAAAGGTGCTGTGTATTCTTTGGAAGTATGGCCTAACTGATATGATATACAGTACATAAAGACTCAGTGTCTCTAGAGATTGTGTTATGAAAGCCCACAAAATAAAGCCATTCTGGATACTGAAGGAGAGTGGATGAAAATAAATGTAAAGAGGCACAGTCTCAATGGGATATGAGGACTCACATCTTTAATCCCAGTACTTTGGAGGAGACAAAGGCATATCTCTGTGTGAGTTTAAAGCCAGTCCAGACTACATATCAAATAGTGAGACCATACCTCCCCTACAACTTCCCACCCCAAAAGAAAAGCAAAAACTGAAAGTCCTCAGATCATTCGCTGTCTTCTGCTCTCAATGAGACTATATGATTCCAATCTATTCTGCTTTTCTTCATTTTTGATAAGAGTATTTGTTTGAGATATACTCCTGCTAAGATTCACTATCTAATCAAAGTCATTAAAAACTGAACAATTCAGTCATGGTATGAATCTCCAAAACTGTGAGACAAAAATTAATAAACCTTTATTTATTAGCTACACACACACACACACACACACACACACACACACACACACACACATATAATGTCGATGGAAGGCCAACTGATGCATGATACACTTAGACTGAAAAACAGTGTTAATATTTTGTCCTAATTATTCTGGCCCACTATTCATGTGTTATCTTCTGATTTCTTGTCATTACAAATTAGTGACTGACCCTGGACTCTGACCTCATAGGTAGCAATGAATATCCTAGTAAGAGCACCAGTGGAAGGGGAAGCCCTGGGTCCTGCTAAGACTGAACCCCCAGTGAACTAGATTGTTGGGGGGAGGGCGGCAATGGGGGGAGGATGGGGAGGGGAACTCACATAAAGAAGGGGAGGGGAATGGGGGTGTTTGCCCGGAAACCGGGAAAGGGAATAACACTCGAAATGTATATAAGAAATACTCAAGTTAATAAAAAAAATGAAAAAAAATATTTTCACTATATGTTTTGTCAAAAATATGCCCCCAGAGAAGACTACTCAGAAACTAAAGGCAGACTAATCCTGACTATAGGCTGACCTTGACTTGTTTTGACCAGTAGAGTTTGGCATATATGATGTGTGAGTAGAAAGCAGGGGTCACGATGCCTCACCAGCTCTGTCCTTGGACAATGATCTACCATGGGGTAGAGATTGCTGGATTTTAAGGGTGAAAGAGATTAACGTCCACATGGAAGGAGGAGCCTCCACGGAAGGAGGAGCCTCGCCATCTTAGGCCCTCCCACTGCCAACTTAGTGAACCCACTTGGAAAGAGTATAAGAGTGCTGGTGAACCCCCAGAAACATAAGAACCCAGGTTTACGTATGCCAAACAGCCATTCATTCCTTTCTTCTAGGTCAGACCCTTAGTGAACCTATATATCAGGATAATTCTACAATTCTGAAACTAGACAGTACAGTGGTATGTTAAGAATAAACACAAGAGGGGCTGGGGATTTAGCTCAGTGGTAGAGCGCTTACCTAGGAAGCGCAAGGCCCTGGGTTCGGTCCCCAGCTCCAAAAAAAAAAAAAAAAAAAAAAAAAAGAATAAACACAAGAGAAAAATAAACCATGAAACTCACAGGATCAAATTAGAAAAAAAAAAATAAAACCTTTGGTTTTATGCATGGAGTCCTTTATTCTATGGTGAAGAGACATGACAACTGTGGTCCTTTGAACCTTGCAACAGAAACCATGAGCTGATGAAATATGAGCACTGGAGCTGATCTACTTCCTCCTGACTCCAGGGAGAATGTGACAGCGCTTGCTGGTTGTAAGCAGGCGGACACTGTAAAGGAGAGTGGGCCCAGGCATGGTAGAGAACCTCATGAATGGTGAGAGACTGGTACAGATCAGGAGAGCGAGTTGAAGAAGAGGCCAGAGGAGTGTGGAAAGCACTCACCTCTTGCATGGCTGAACCTCGGGGAGGGTGGGGCTCTATGAGCAGTTGTGAAGGCGTCTGTCCAAAACTTCGGATCTGAGCTTCAACAGCCTGAAAGGAGCACAGACAAGACTGAGGGTTAAGAGGACTAATTACAGGCAGGATAGCGACTGTCAACCACAATATCACTTCGTACTCGTTACTAGTTTTATGTTGAAAACCAACCCATGTGTCTACAGGGGTCTCAGACGCCTAGCCAGTGTACTGTGAGTGAGGTCATCCTGCAGTACTGTGTCAGTTTCTACAAAACTAACATCCTTCTCATCTTGCTCAGTGACGTGAAGCAGAAAGAAGTCATTACAATAAGAAAGCATCCTTTTTGCTTCATTATTGTCTCTTGCTTTTCATTTTTTTTTTTGCTTGTATCATCTGGATGGATGAGTAGCTGCTCTTTTAGAGGTAGCTAGAAAACGGTGGCTGCTTTGATTCTGGTTTCCATTTTTCATCCTAAGTAGAAAGGAGGATGAAAAAAACAACGACACAGTACAGCACCCATGAAAATGGCCTGACACTGCATTGCGCTTGCCACAGGAGAACCATTATTGTTGACAGTCTCTTTGAACCTCAGGGGCTGAATACCAAAGTAAAAGTCATATGCTGTGTCCCAGCATGAGTCAGTGTAGCCAGGACCACCTAAGCCAAACAGCATGTGTGTATGCCCTTTTGGGAAGGTGTGTGTGTGTGTGTGTGTGTGTGTGTGTGTGTGTGTGTGTGTGTGTGTGTACGCGCGCGCGCGCTGCAAAACATCCTATTATGTTCTTACTGCCTACTTGGCACAGATAACCACTTCCCAGCCCCTTCAACATGTCAACATGGGAGAAGACCCCTGCCCAGGGCCATGGTTACTTGTGACTTTGTTTACTTACTGGTGTCTCTCTCCTCCTATGAAAAAATAGTACCCATGAAAGAGGCCCTGCATATTTGCCCTGGATATCTAACCGGAGTCAATGAACAAATGCTCAAGGACTTGTGATAAGAAAAGAAGCCAGAATATACAGGATCCTTAGATGCCAGCAAAGCAGTCCATTCTGAACTCTAAGACAGAAAGATAGAGAAATCCCTCAATTCCATAATAAATATATGTTCACGTTGTGAATACTACAACTGTAATCCCTGAGAAAGTAGATCTTCAATTTTTGTATGCTCTATAGAACTTTCATGCTGTAAAACATTTAACAGATAATAAACAAGGAAATATAATTATCCAAAAAAATTAGTAAGAAATTTTCAAACCAATTAGCTATAAGTATGTTCTGATTTCTAGATCCTGAAATACTCCTCTCAGTTATGATAGAACCTGACTCTCGAAGGGTAAGTGCAGTCAATGTGAGTAGTAATGTATTACATTAATAAAATGTCCTTGTCTTGAAGGAAAGTACTTCAATGAAGACAGTAAGTACTCTTATTTTCAAAGCAGGTTTATTGTTAGTATTCAAAACCTGGAAATAATACATGTCTACAAACTGTTGATGAGTAATTCTATGACTGTATTATATCAAAACACTAAAATTTTACTCAGAAAAAGAAAGGAACAACCTAATTATATTTTCAACAAAATGGTATCTTGTAACATTATTCTTATTGAAAGAAGGTAGGCAAAATAAACATACATAAGTATGATTAACTTTTTATGGAATTTTATAAGATTCATGATAATACATACAGCCATAAATTAGAATACTGTTTTTATGCAGAGGAGGCATTAGAAAGGAAGAAGTGATAGACAATACAAAAGAACATTAATAAAAAAAAACGTAGGGGATGAAGATGAGCTTATTACCTTAACTGTGATAATAGTACTCCATGCATATATATTTTGTATGTATACATATGACAAAATGTTTCAAAATATTTCAACTTAAACAAGTTAAATATATACTAACAGCTGTGTTCCAATCATAAACCAATAACATTATTGAGAAACCTGTTTTACAAAAATGTAATTCTCTCCTACTCAGGAAATATCAATGAACTCTGTATTAATTCACTCATCTCCTACATCACGTATATTGAGAAAAATCAGCTCTACCTCCATGTAAATCACAGAAATAAGTCAATGGAGGTCATATCCTAGTGAATACAGAGACATGAATAACGAAATACCCATTTCTGTACTGCACAATTTCTGATCTTTGTCTAGTTCCCATCTCCAGTGTGGGATAAAGAAACAAGAGCAAAGACATAAACCATACCTATGATACTGACATTAGAATCATCAGGTAAAGACTTATATAAGTTGTACCTGTTTCTGTACAAAGAACTGTCATTCATTTTATATATATATATATATATATATACATATATATATATATATATATATATATATTGCTGTAGTGAGGATTGAACCTGGGACTGCATGCATTCTACAGAAATATAAAACTAGTGATCTTTTCTTCCATATAAACTGTATTCTTTTCTTATCTTATTTTTTCAAAGATGTCTTTTCTATACTATAGTCAATTCTATTTTAGATTTGCTAAGTAAGGCAATAGTCTCCAGAGTTAGCCATGCTATGTTTTAAGTCTTACATATTTAAAGATTTATTTTATATAAGTATCTGTGTCTAGGTGTATGTACAACTCCATTTGTATCCAAGTATCTGTGGAGGCCAGAAGAATATATCTGATCTCTTGGAGTTACAGTTTATTGTGAGACAATGTGGGTTTTAGGAACCAAACCCAGGTTCTGTTCAAGAGGAGCAACTGCTCTTAACTTCTTTGCTACCTTTCTAACCCTAAGGCTTAAGGTTTTAAACAACAGAGTCATATTGCTTACTTTAATTTAGATAAATATAGGCACTAGAAAAATGACAAGAAACATATGAGTTGTTGCTCTTTATTTAGATTCTATAAAATTTACACACCTATTCGATTTTGGCTTTCTGGGTCCATGACTTTTTTTAAATTTTATTTTTATTAGATTTATTTTTTATTTACATTTCAAATGTTATTCCCTTTCTTGGTTTCCTGTCCATAACCCCCATCCCTTTCCCCTCCTCCATATGGTTCCCCCCCATAAACCTCCCTTACTTCTTGATGGAATTGGTAGAAAGCTACTTTAAACAAAGTACTGGGGAAAGTGGTAACCATTGTTTGAGAAAATGACCTACAATCATACTGTCCCCAGCATCACCGGAGACTAATATACAATCTACCAACCCATCATGGTCAACTCAGAGCTCATAGAACATCCTGACATGCAAGTCATAGAGTTCACTGTCAAATGCACACAGTTATTCCATAGAAGGCTCAGGGCTCATTACTAATTAAGTTATGTTCTCCAATGCTCTGTGCCATCCTGATGTTTAGATACATAAAGTTTCAGACCTTCACAAAAGATATCCTTTCCTTAGTGCTTGCAAAGCTCAATTACTTCCTCAATCAATCAACAGTGAACAAAACAGTATGAGAGATTAAATAAGAAAGAAATGCTTGCCAAGACTCTGCATAAATCTTTTCAGTATGGGACAGGAAGTAACAAGGCAGGTAGGTTAGAAATTTGAAGAAATCCATCTCAGGCATTTATATATAGAAATAATACTCCACAAAGAAACAAAACTTTTAGAATATTGCAGGTTTTAGCTTGAATATTTTTAGTCGCAGAAGCTGAATCATGTTCACACATTTTATCAGAGGTTAGGATATGGGGAGTTGCTAGTGCATATTGATCCCTCATAACTCCCACAGAATAATAGAAAAAAAGAACAGCAGAAAAATGAATTCTCTGAGCATACTGGGGTGACATAGACACTTTGACTACTCTACTGAGAGAAATGGAATAGGGTATGCTGATAAAATGGAAAGAAATAACTCAAATATGGACTTTATGACAAACAAGTCACCACAAATTGTCTAACATACCTGAAATTTTAGCTCATCTTCTCAGTACAAATATGCAAAGTTTGACAGGTGCTCACTGCCTTCCTCAGGAAGGCTAATCCAGTATTCTCTTTTGTAATTCATGGAACACTTAAAAATAAGACAGAATATGCCATGTAGACGTAAGGTATTTCTCCAGTATAATGATATCTCTGGTGTGAAACGAGCTTAAAAGAGGAAGAAAAAAGGACATTATACACAAGAAGAGCTCTTTGTCCAACATTACCTTCCATGAAGAAAGTAAAATGAGAAAATCTGCTGTAGGCATTTCCACATTCTGTTTAGAACCAATGGTGTATGAGGCTAGAGTTGCTATTTGTTTCATTTAGACTTTACTAGGTGATCAACTTTCTTATGTAGATTTGGGTTGGGTTTTTCTGATGTACTGTAACATTTGTGGCACACATCATGTCTTTCTCCTCTGTGAAATTTATTGTGCCTTGGAAGGGAAGATTTCCTCCATAACAATTTTCTACATATATCACATATATAATCATTTTCTACAGTTTGGACTTTCTCATGTGCCTCTACGTAGGGTTTACTGATAAAAATTTTTGCACAAGTGCTACATATATGAGGCTTTTCTAGATGCTTCAATTTTTGTTACTGAGCAAGTTTCTTGTGATGACTTTGCCCACCTTCTTCACTCTTAAAAGCATCATGGTTGTGAGATTTCTGGCATTAAACAAATTTATCTTTTCTATACATATTGCACCTGTAGGTTTATCTTGTTAGGATATTTTCATACAAGCTTACACTATTTCATACACTATTAAGTAGGTGTTCCTCTTTACAATTTACTGGGATCTTAATGTAAAAGGTGGAGAATTTCCTCTCAACCTCACTTAAAATGAGGTTTTAACCTGCCCCTTGGAATTTGTAGATGTTCATAATTAAAGCCTGGTTCTTTTAATGTCTAAAGACTTTTATTCATTATCTTGGAAAATGAAATATTAAGTTTCTTTTACATGATTGACATTCAAATTTCTATTGCCTTGTTCACAATGACAGCTGCAGAGTTTGGTCATGCATTTCCTTTATGACTGACTCACACACATCACAACTGACATCCTGAAAGATGTTGTTATGACACTCTCATAGAAACAACTTGCTCAGCAAGTGCACATTAATTATTCTTCTCAGTGGAATGAACAAGGCTAGGCTTAGCTTCTAGTATCCTCACTTATAAAAGTACAACAAAAAACCTACTCTGTCTCTTTTTTTGTGACCCAATATGGGCAGAAACAAAGGATCCAGAGTCAATCATTGAAAAAATAAAACAAGTTCAAAGTTTGTCAGCATCACTTCATATTATGGTCATTTCTGAGAGTCACTATGTAACTTCAGTTCCTCAGGAGAGAAATATGCCATCCATTCTTCAAAGGTCACAGAGTTCTGAACAAAGTACAGGTTTGTCACCTCCAAGGGTCTAAAATACAGGCCACTGTATTTAAGACAAATGAGCTTGATGTACAAGAATGCATATGTCATGGAAGGTCACATGGCCCTTAAACAGCATATTTCCTTGTTGCCCATACCCAGTCAGTATCAAGGATATAGGTTCAGAACTAGGAAATCAAAGTTGTTATCCAACACAGATATAGACATAGAACCCACCTAAAACATTACCATTCTATAAAAGATACCTGAGAAGCAGCCAAGCAACAGCTCCACAAATCACTTTGGGATCCTCCTACTTTACAACCCGGAATTGTGATGCAGCCAAGAAGTGACAAAGTTGGAAAGTGACATTGCCAGAAATCATGCTCATTCTTAGAGTAGAACTTTGCTTAAACTATAGAACAACTGATCATTGACTGAGAAGTCTCTATTACTTCCTTCCACAAAGATAATTTGTGATAATGAAGTTCAGAACATATAGCTGCATTTAGATTTATCATTTTAAACCTCCAAGTCATTTTATCTTTTTTTATCTCTACTCAAGAGTAAAAGGTAGTCTTGGAGTAAGAATTTCTTTTGAAATTATACATTAGAACTGAAGAAATAGAAAATTGGTAAAGTCTTCAACTGCTTACAATACATGTGTGAGAATCTGAAAATAGATCCCACCTGGATGCCTTTTGTAGCCCTCACTGCAGGGGAGGAGGTGAATGGGAGGTGCTGCTGAGACCATAAGAGCTAGCTAGGTAATGAGACTGTGGGAAAGGTACATGAGTTAGGTTACAAGGGAAGGAAGGAATGCAGGTTCCAGGGGTGGAAGAATGAGAGATCTGAGGAGGAGAGGACATGGGGGAAGGTGTACTGAGGTAGGAGGGAATGATGATGAATGAATGCAAGTGGTTGTGGTAAGAGGTGAAAGGGCCTTATGAGGAAAGGGAGCTGTGTGAAGAGAGGGAAGATTATATGACAAGGGTGATCGCAAAGTGTTTGTGTTATAGTACACTACAGGGCCTGCAAAAACAGAGCTAAGAAAAGCAAATCCTGTAGCCTTGCAGGCTAGGCAGCTAGTGTAGCCAAAACAAATGACTCCACCTTCAGTAAAATATGATAGAGAGCAAATGAAGAAGGCATACCCAGGGACCTCTGCTCCCCATATATGCCCACATGAGAAAACATATGTACACAAAAATAAGGACATACTCACAATTTTGAGCAATGTTCTAAGTAATAATTTTTCCTGTACTAATGTTTTATTTAAGCATGGTGGAATATTCTCTGTGATTGTGGTAGTCAATTGACTATCTTCATTTATATTGGCAATTTTATTCTCTGCGAATCACATTTTGACTCATAATTTACAATTTTACTAGTAACACCTATTTATTTTTCTCTCATATTTATGCAATGACAAGAAACTTTGCAGCAACATAGATTTTCAGTATATGTTAGGGGAAATAATTTCTTCATGTATATTTATTGCTGTACATAATTGCAATTGTATGGATTGAGAAGACTGTGATATTTACATGCATGCACATACTATATATTTAAAATTTGCAAATTTCATGTGAATTATTTAAGAACATTGCCTATTCTCTACTTAAATAGTATACATTTATATTCTTGCTGTAATTATGAAAGTTAAAATTTTATAGTCGTTTATAATATGGAGATTTTAAGGTTCAAAGGCATATTCAAATGAATTCAATTAAACATTCTTTCACATATGAATTGATTACTCATAATTCCTCTCTTCATAGGTATCTGTTCAGATCAATTGCTATGAATTGACTGATGAATTATGTCATTTAAATTCATTTTTATTGGATATTTTTCATTTACACTTCAAATGCTATTCTCTTTCCTGGTTTCCAGGCTATAAGCCCCCTATCCCATCTTACCCTCCTATTTCTATAAGGCTGTTCACCCTCCCATCCCCTCCATTCCTGCCGATATTCCTCTGCACTCGGGGCTCCATCCTTGACAGGACCAAGGGCTTCTCCTCCCATTGGCACCCAACAAGGCCATCCTCTGCTACATATACAGTTAGAGCTATGGGTTAGTCCATGTATAGTCTTTGGGTAGTGTTTTAGTCCTTGGGAGCTCTGGTTTTTTGGTATCATTGTTCTTACGGAGTTTCAAGCCCCTTCAGCTCCTTCAGTCCTTTCTCTAATTGGTTCAACAGGGACCCCGTTCTCAGGTCAAGGATTTGCTGCTACCATTCGCCTCTGTATTTGTCATAATCTCACTGAGCCTCTCAGGAGACAGCTATATCAGATTCCTGTCAGCATGACCTTCTTGGTTTCATAAATATTATCTAGTTTTGGTGGCTCTGTGTGTGTGTGTGTGTGTGTGTGTGTGTGTGTGTGTGTGTGTGTGTGTGTGCTGTATCCCAGGTGGGACAGGCTCTGAATGGCCATTCCTTCAGTCTCTGCTCCAAATTTTGTCTTCATATGGCCTCCTATGAATATTTTTGTTCCCCCTTTAACTACTGAGTTAAGCATCCGCACTTTGGTAATACTTCTTCTTGAGCTTCATGTAGTCTGCATTACATCTTGAGTAATTGGAGCTTTTGGGCTAATATCCACTTATCAGTGAGTACATACCATTTGTGTTATTTTGTGATTTGGTTACATCGCTCAGAATGATGTTTTCTAGTTCCATCCGTTTGCCTATGAATTTTATGAAGTCATTATTTTTGATGAGAGAATAGTACCCCATTGTGTAGATATACAACATTTTCTGTATCCATTCTTTGTTGAAGGGCATCTGGGTACTTTCCAGATTCTGACTATTATAAATAAGGCTGCTATGAATATAGCGGAGCATGTGTCTTTGTTGTATGTTGGATCATCATGTGGGTATATGCAGAGGACAGGTATAGCTTAGTCCTCAGGTAGTGAAGTGTGCAATGTTGTAAGGAAACCCCAGACTGATTTCAAAAGGGCTTGTACCAGCTCGCAATTTCACCAACAATGGAGGAGTGTTCTTCTTTCTCCAAGTCCTTGCCAGCATCTGTTTTCACCTGAGTTTTTTTCTTAGCCGTTCTGACAGGTATAAGGTGGAATCAGGCTTGTTCTGATTTGCATTTCCCTGAGGACTAAGGATGTTGAACATTTCTTTAGGTCCTTCTCAGCCATTCAATATTCCTCAACAGAGAATTCTTCGTTTAGCTCTGTATCCCCCTTTGTAATAGTGTTATTTGATTCTCTGGAGTTTAACTTCTTGTGTTCTTTGTATATTTTAGATATTAATCCTGTATCAAATGTAGGATTGGTAAAGATCTTTTCCTAATGGGTCAGTTGCCATTTTGGCCTAAGGACAGTATCCTTTGCCTTACAGAAGCTTTGAAGTTGATGAGGTCCCATGTGTCGATTCTTGATTTAAGAGCATAAGCTATATGGTGTTTTGTTCATGAAATTTTCTCCAGTGCCCGTGGTTTCGAGGTTCTTCCCTACTTTATCTTCTATTAGTTTGAGTGTATCTCATTTTATGGGGAGATCCTTGATCCACATGGACTTAAGCTTTGTACAGAGTGATAAGAATGGGTCAATTTGCATTCTTCTAAATGCTGACCTTTTTTTTTTCTCCATCTTTATTAAATTGGGTATTTCTTATTTACATTTCGATTGTTATTCCCCTTCCTGGTATCCAGGACAACATCCCCCTAGTCCCTCCCCCTTCCCTTCTATATGGGCTTCCTCCTCCCCATCCTCCCCCCATTACTACCCTCACCCAACAATCCCGTTCACTGCGGGTTCAGTCTTGGCAGGACCAAGGGCTGCCCCTTCCACTGGTGCCCTTGACCTTCAGATGAACCTGCACCATTTATTGAAAATTCAATCTTTTTTCCACTGGAAGTTTTTAGCTCCTTTTTCAAAGATCAAGTGTGTCTGTTCATTTCTGGGTCTTCAGAGGTCTTTCCATCTTCTGAGATCTTCAATTTCTTTCCTCAGAGACTTGATGTACTTGTCTTACAAGTCTTTTCCTTGCTTGGTTAGAGTCAAACCGAGGTATTTTATGTCATTTGATACTATTATGAAGGGTGTCATTTCTCTAATTTCTTTTTCATCCTGGTTATCCTCTGAGTTGAGGAAGGCTACTGATTTGTTTGAGTTAATTTTATACCCAGCCACACTGTTGAAGTTGTTTATCAGGCTTATTGGTTTTCTTGTGGAACTTTTGGGGTCACTTAAGTTTACTATCATATCTTCTGCAATTAGTGATATTTTGACTTCTTCCTTTCCAAATTGTATCCATTTGACCTCCATTTGTTGTCTGATTACTCTGTCTAGGACGTCGAGTACTGTATTGAATAAGTAGGGAGAGAGTGGGCAGCCTTGTTCAGTCCCTGATTTTAGTGGGATTGCTTCAAATTTCTCTCCATTTAGTTTAATGTTGGCTACCTGTTTGCTGTATATTCCTTTTACTATGTTTAGGTATAGGCCTTTTGTTCCTGATCTTTCTGAGATTTTATAAAAAATGAATGTTCAATTTTGTCAAATGCTTTCTCAGCAACTAATAGGATAATCATGTTTTTTTTTCCTTTGAGGTTCTTTACATAGTGAATTACTTTGATGGATTTCCATATATTGAACCATCTTTGCATCCCTTGGATGAAGTCTACTTGTTCATGATGAATGTTTGTATGATATATTTACAAGAATTTTATTGAGTATTTAGTAGCAATATTCATAAGGGAAATTGGTCTGAAGTTCTCTTTCTTAATTGGGTCTTTGTGTGGTTTAGGTATAAGCCAAATTGTGGCTTCATAGAAGGAGTTGGGTAGTGTTCCTTCTTTCTATTTTGCCAAATAGTTTGGATAATATTGATATGCGGTCTTCTATGAAAGTATGATAGAATTCTACACTAAACCCATCTGGTACTGGGCTTTTTCTGGCTGGGAGACTTTTATTAACTGCTTCTATTTTATTGGACTGCTTATGTAGTTTATCTGATCCTGATTACTTTTGGTACCATGTGTCTGTAGGGAAAATTGTTGATTTCATCAATATTTTCCGGTTTTGTTGGACATAGGCTTTGGTAGTAGGATCTGATCAATTTTTGAATTTCCTCAGATTCTGTTGTTATGTCTCCCTTTTCATTTCTGAGTTGGTAAATTTTGATACACTCTCTCTGTCCTCTGGTTAGTCTGGCTAAAGGTTAATCTATCTTATTGATTGTCTCAAAGAAGCAGCTCCTGATTTTGTTGATTCTTTGAATAGTCCTTTTTGTTTCTACATGGTTGATTTCTGCCCTTGGTTTGATTATATTTCCTGCCTTTTACTGCTCTTCAGTGTATTTTCTTCTTTTTGTTGTAGAGCTTTTAGGTGTGCTGCCAAGCTGCTAATGTATGCTCTCTCCAGTGTCTTTTTGGAGGCACTCAAAGCTATGAGTTTTGTCTTAGCACCGCTTTCATTGAGTACCATAAGTTTGGTTATGTTGTGACTTAATTTTCATTATATTCTAAAAAGTCTTTAATTTATTTCTTTATTTGTTCCTGGGCCAAGTTATCACTGAGTACACTGTTGGTGAGCCTCCATATTTATGTGGGCCTCCTGTTGTTTTTGTTTTTATTAAAGACCTGTGTTAGTCCATGGTGATCTGATAGAATACGTGGGGGTTATTTCAATCTTGTATCTGTTGAGGCCTGTTTTGTGACTGAATATATGGTGAATTTTGGAGAAGTTACCATGAGGTGCTGAGAAGATATATTCTTTTGTTGTAGGATACAATGCTATATAAATATTTGTTAAATCCATTTGGCTCATAACTTCTCTTAGTTTCTCTATGTCCCTGTTTAATTTTTGTTTCCATGATCTGTTCATTGATGAGAGTGTGGTTTTGAAATCTCCTATTCTAATTGTGTTAGGTGCAACATGTGTTTTGAGCTTTAGTAAGGTTTCTTTTATGAATGCAGGTGCCCTTGCATTTGGAGCATAGATATTTAGAATTGAGAGTTCATCTTGGTGTATTTTTCCTTTGACGAATATGAAATGTTCAATGTTCTCTTCCTTATCTTTTTTGATAACTTTTGGATGAAATTCAATTTTATTTCATATTAGAATGGCTAGCCCAGCTTGTTTATTCGAACCATTTGCTTGGAAATTTGTTTTCTACCCATTTACTCTGAGGTAGTGTGTGACTTTTTCTCCGAGGTGTGTTTCCTGTATGCAGCAAAATGCTGGGTGCCCTTTATGTATTCAGTTTGTTAGTTTATGTCTTTTTATTGAGGAACTGAGTCCATTGAATTTTGTTTCCTTTTTTTTGTTGTTGTTGTTGTGGTTTTTAGAGGTGAAATTATGTTTGTGTGTCTCTCTTCTTTTTGTTTCATTTCAAGATTACTTTCTTGCTTTTCCTAGGGTGTAATTTCCCTCCCTGTGTCGGAGTTGTCCATCTATGACCCTTTGTAGAGCTGGATTTGTAGAAAGATATTGTGTAAATTTCATTTTGTCATGGAATATCTTGGTTTTTCCATCTATGTTAACTGAGAGTTTTGCTGGATACAGTAACCTGGGCTGGCATTTGTGTTCTCTTAGTGTCTGTGTGACATCTGCCCAGGATCTTCTGGGTTTCATAGTCTCTGATGAGAGTTTGGTGTAATTCTTATAGGTCTGCCTTTATATGTTACTTGACCTTTTTCTCTTACTGCTTTTGATGTTCTTCCTTTTTTTGTGTGCATTTTGTGTTTTGATTATTATGTGGGAGGATGAATTTCTTTTCTGGTCCAATCTATTTGGAGTTTTGTAGGCTCCTTTTATGTTTATAGGCATCTCTTTCTTTAGGAGAGAGAATGTTTCTTCTATAATTTTGTTCAAGATATTTACTGGACCTTTAATTTGGGAGTCATTGCTCTCTTCTATGCCTATTATCCTTCGCTTTGATCTTGTCAATGTGTCCTGGACTTCTTGGATGTTTTGGATTAGGAGCTTTTTCATTTTACATTATCTTTGATGATTTACTCAATGTTTTTTTTTTCCCGGGATCTCTGCCCCTGAGATTTTTTCTTCTCTCCGTTGTATTCTATTTCTTATACTTGCTTCTATGACTCCTGATATCTGCTCCTGTTATCTATCTCCAAGCTTGTCTTCCTTTGTGCTTTCTTTATTGTTTTCATTTCCATTTTTAAATCGTTGATTGTTTTCTTCAATTCCTTCTCCTGTTTGTGTTTTCCTCTAATTCTTTGAGGGATTTTTGTATTTCCTCTTTAAGGGCTTCTACTTGTTTATGTGTGTTGTCCTATATTTCTTTGAGGGTGTTATCTGTGTCCTTCTTAATGTCCCTATCATCATCATGAGATGTGATTTTAATCCAAAACTTTCTTTTCCTGTGTGTTTGGATATCCAGTGTTTGCTTTGGTGGGACAACTGGACTCTGATGATGCCAAGTATTCTTGGTTTCTGTTGCTTAGGTTCCTGTGCTTACCTCTTCACCATCAGGTTTTCTATGGTCTTAGACTGCCTTGTTGTCTCTGACAGTGACTTGATCCTCCTATAAGCCTGTGTGACAGCACTCTTGTCTTTGTTTTCTTTTCTTTTGTTTTTGTTTAGCCTGGATCTGGAAACAGAGAACTGTTCTTGGGTTTGTGTGTCCTAAAGCCTCTAGGCTGGTTGCTTGGAGCAGAAGAGTTGGTCTTACCTCTGCTCTCAGTTATTTCGGTGTTCCAGGCAAATGCTTTTAAGCTCTGGGCTCAGGTAGAAACAAGAAAAGTCCTGCCCCTGTCTGTTCCTAGGTTCCCATATCCAGAGGGGACTAGGCAGGTTCCTCTTGGGCCAGGAATGTGAGCAGAAGTGGTGGTCTCCCCTGAGCTCTCAGGATTATCCTTACTTCTGAGAGTCCAGCTCTCTACCCCACAGTATTTGTGAAGAGAGGGCTGTGGGAGTGTTTCAGTTCTGGGCACAGCCAGGAACTGGAAGTGCCTTTTCTCAGAGGACTTCTGCCTTTGTGTGTCCTGAGGCCACCAGGCAGGTTGCTTGGAGCAGAAGAGCAGAAGAGTTGTTTTTACCTCTGTTCTTAGGTGGGTAGGTGCTCCTGGAATTTTTGTCTGTGGGCCCAGAAACCAGAGGGGTCCTGCCTCTGACTGTTCCTAGGTTCCTGTGCTCAGAAGGCACAGAGGACACTAGAGGGGTTTCTCTTGGGTCAGGAATGTGGGCAGAAGTGGTTGTCTCCTCTGAGCTCTCAGGATTGTCTGTACTTCTGTGAGACCAGCTCTTTCCCCCATCATTTAAATTTCTTTTGGCTCTTTATGTACTCTTTGTCACCAGTCTTAATTACAAGAGAGTAGCATTTTTATTCTATTTAATATATTGCCAAATCATAATGATTATTATTTTCCATAATAAGTAGAATTTTTTGTAACTGGATGCTGTCACTTTTATTTGATTTTTCTAAGCCACTGGAATCAACCAAAATCACTTCTCATGTCTGTATCTTAAGATCTTGAAATGCTTTGCCTATGACATTTTCTAATAGTTCCAGTGTCTTAAGGTAAGTCTTAAGATCTTTGCTCAAATTTATGCTTTTGTTTGTATAAGGGAATATTTTTTTATTTTTATTCTGTAAACATTTATAAATTTATAAATATATACAATCTATATTGATCATCTTGATCAGATCCACTTCTATTATCTGCTCCACCATTCCTCAGAATTCCTCATTTTATCTCTTTTCCAACCTCAGGTCTATCTTTCATAATTAATTAATACATTCCATATGAGCACATGAACTGGATCATTCACTGAGGTATGAAGAAACTACCAGTGGCCAAACACCTGAGGGTAAGTGATTCTCCTCCAAATTCTATCAACCACCAGTAGTTCTTCAGCCAAAAGTTGGGGCCTTGAGAACCCTTTCATTTAGGGTAAGATCTAGAGGACAAATTTTGCAGATTATTCTACATGTGGACCATTTGTTGAAGAGGCTACATTTTCTCTTAGGGATAATTTTTGCACCTCAATTGAGAATCATTTGGATGCAGATACATGAGTGCATTTTTCCCTCAATTCTGTTTATCCTCTTAGTCTTTGTGTCTTCACACAAGTCTGATGCTACATTTCTTAATGTACTTCATGTAGCTCCAGAGTACATATTAAAACCAAATCAATTAAAACCAAAAATCAATTCATTTGGGTATTTGAAGGCTTTGAATTCCAGTAATATTTCTTCTAGTTCCAACAGCAATGTCATAAATGTTTCACAAAGTCTGCACTGAATCTGAAGATCAGTTGTATATTATGACCACTATAGCAATATTAATTTCCTTTTTCCAAAGAATTTTGGAATTTTTTTATCTCCCAGTATTGTCTTCTGTTAATTTCTTCAATATATGTATGTATATTTAATTTTCACTATACATACCATTTGGATATTGAGTTAGGCCCTTTCGTAGCTCTTTTGAGGCTACTGTGAATGCAATTTATCATTTGATTTTATTTTCAGTTGTTTTACAGCTGCTATACAGAAAAGATTCTGATTTTTTTTAGTGTTTGAATTCTGCTACTTAACTGAGAATGATTATCTCTTTTTTTCAGTCTTTGGAGTATGGGATCATATAATCAGAAGGACAATAATACAAAATTATTTGACTTCTTTAAACTAAGATATTTCCTATACTCGATTATTTTGTCAAAGACTTCAAACCCATATTGAATAAAAATATTAAAAGATATTTAACATCTTTATTTATAATTATGTGACCATTTTGTCAAAATTTAACCAAATATATTTCTTTGACTAGAAGAGCTGTATAAATTATTTTTTAATTTAATTTATTTATTCAATTACATCCCATTCACTGCCCCCTCAGAGTGTCCCCTCTCAAAAGGCTTCCCCTATCCCCTATCTTCTTCTCCTCCGAGTGGATGGACTCCCTCCCCACTCTGGCACTGCTAGTCTCAGCAAGACTAGGCAGTTCATGTCCCACTGAGGCCAGAGAGAGCAGACCAGCTATCAGTATATATTTCATTTATAGGCAACAGATTTTGGCATAGCAACCATGCCAGTTCTTTTGGTCTCCCATTAAGTTCAATGTGCACTTCTGCTACATATGTTCAGGGAGGCTGAAGTACAGCAAGTGTATGTTCTTTGGTTGACAGTACACTCTGAGAGCCCCACTGTTACAAGTTAGTTGACTGTTGGTCTTTCTGTGGAGTTTCTATTCCATTCAGGGCCTGCAATCCTTCCTCGTTCTCTTCCATAGGCATTCCCAAGGGCCATCCAGTTTGGCTTTGGGTTTTTGTATCAGTCTGAGTCAGCTACTGGTTAGATCCTTATAAATTACACTTATATAAAGTATTTCATTAAAATCAAAATCCCCCTCTTAGAATTTTTTAATTCAATATAAAGTTTAAAAGAGTGCCTCCTGTCCCAATTTTGGGGGGTGGTTGGATTAAGATAATAGAGTTTATTTTTACTTCATACATTTAAAAAATTTTTAAGTTTTCTGTTGTTGAGTTTAAAAACCAGTCTAAGAAAAAATTAGTTCTCAATATTTACCATGGAAAAGAGATTATGGCTTGTATCACACCAAGATCCCTGTCCGTTACTTGGGGAAAAGAAAAATAAGAGTGGAAACTGATATCAGGAACACTAGGAAAACATTAAATTAGAAGTTTTTGTTTCTAGAGAATAGAAGAGTTGGATTATTATCGACGCAGTTTTGTACTCATTTACACAATGGCTGCACAAACTACATTCACTATCCTAAATGGAGATTTCATTTTGTCTTTTTCACCATCATTTATTATTATTTGTTCTTTTAAAGATAGTTATTCTGATAGAGCAGATACATTATCTCAGGTTGGATTTTATTCCCATTTCTTTGAAGTCTAAGAATTCTGAATATTTTTTCATATATGTCTTGATCATTTTATCATTAGATATGGTTTTGTTCTTTTCATTTTCCTTTTATTTATTCTATTATTATAGGAATCCAAGTTACCCTTAGATTAGAGTGCTACAGAAACACATGTATGTCCATGGTCATTGTGGCAAAATTCCTAATAGGCAAGATATGGAATCAGCTTAGGTGTTCATCAGCATGAACAGATGAAAACAAAAAGAAAAATGTTATTTATAAAGAGTAGATATTATTATGCCATAAGTAATAACAAAATTATACTACATAAAATAAATGTAAATGAATATTATATTAAGGGAAATAAGTCAGCCTAAAGAAAACAAATATTTTATTTTATCTTATATTGAAAGTCCAGATTGGTTTTGTGTGTGTGTGTGTGTGTGTGTGTATTTGTGTGTCTGTGTGTTTATTCACAAATGTACAACATGAGTATGCATATCACACAGCTGTAATCCAAACATTCTATGACTGCAGCAAAGTAATAAGTTCAAAGACAATTTATACTATGGGATTCAACCCTTACAAAAGGAAACATGGTGTAGAGTTCGATTAGAAAAATGATATGGCTCAGCAGGTGAAGAAACTTTTTTGTAAAACCTGACAAGTTAATTAAGACCATACATATTCCCTCCAAAAATAAATTAAAAATTAAAAGAACAATTGTATTCTACTTAAATCTGAAAATTTATTTCATTGTTTTGTTATCAGATAAATATATTCACTATTAACCATTGTACCATTAAAAATCATAGTCTATGAATAATTACAATTTTGCAGTCTTCACTGGTACAGAAAGCATCCTATGCTTTCTGAACAACTTGCAATTTAGGCTATAATTTTGGACATTAATATGTAACCATGTTAAGAGGAAAGGGCAGTTTTGTGTATATTTTCATGATATATTTGATGAAGTTCGGCATGAGGAAAGAAATAATTATGTCCCATTAACCATTGTAGCAAAAGAAATGTAACCCTTCTTTATACTATTTCTTCTCAATTTTAGTCTGTAATAAACAAATATATGGTGGATATTTATGCTTTAAACTTTCATCAAAATTGACAATTCAATATTTTGTTAGTAAAGATGCTTTAAATTTGTAAGAAAGGGAATCTAAATTTATTTGATAGTGAAATATATAATCTTTTCCCCTACCTGATGTACAAAATGCTGGAGAATTGTTGCCTTGGTGTCTATTGGTCCTTCATGCTACACTCTCAATATGCCAAGTAAAATATTCTTGCTAATGCTATAGGGGCACAACTATTATAGATGAAATTGAACATTCTGTGGTTGGATTTAAGGTTCACTTCACAGGAGGAAACTGAGAGTTTGTCTTGCAAGCCAGGTCTAAATCTATGGCTAAGAGGTCATGGGCATGATTCAAAACACATTCTTTTGTTAAACAGATATGAAATGGCTTTCAATTTTTCTTGTATACAGATTTATTTTGTTTATTCATTATGACTACTATCAATCTCAAGTGTAGAAGAAAAACTTATTCCTTAACAAAGTATAGCAATTACTGCTATAACTCATTAATGGTCAGGATAATTAATAGTTACTCTGAAATAATGTCCTAATGGTCAGTCAGAAATGAAAGAAACTATCAAATCATATCCTAACTTCCAAAGCTCAAAAAATACAAAACAGTTTGAAATTACAGAAAGAGTAGAAGCAGGGGGCTGGATGTAATTTCATCCAGACTGAAACATTCATTCCTAGAGAGAGCATAGTAGGAGTAACTCACATGACGTGGGAAGTTTGTAAAATTTCCAGTACTGATAAGACCCTCAATAAGATTACGTAAATACTAAAGAAGTGCTAGAATATAGGAGACTTTTCCGTGATTTTTCATATCATGCAGAGAATGTATAGTGAAACATTCCAGATTGCTAAACTTATGGAGTGTTAGACGTTTTGGTGAAGCAGCTATCTGAATCATCCATTATCCTACAACATGTCTTTCACATGTCCTAGTAAAGATGATATTTTTGTTAAATCACAAAGGTAGACTTACCTCAGTGGTTCTCAATCTTCCTAATGCTGTGAACACTTAATGCAGTTCTTCATATTCTGGTGACTCCTCAACCATAAAATTGTTTTTGATGCTATTTCATGAC
Source organism: Rattus norvegicus (assembly GCF_021556685.1). Classification (NCBI taxonomy): domain Eukaryota; kingdom Metazoa; phylum Chordata; class Mammalia; order Rodentia; family Muridae; genus Rattus; species Rattus norvegicus. Next base: position 88,772,985 of record NC_141554.1, read on the forward strand.
TGTAATTTTGTTACTGTTATGAGTCATAATGTAAATATTGAATATAAAGATATTCTTAGGCACCCCCCTGTGAAAACCTCATTAGACTCCAAAAAGGGTCATGACCCACAGGTTGCAAATCATTGAGGTAAATAAGGCAATTTCTTGGATCTGCTATCTCTGCTCCATCTGTAGTAAATTTTTATTTATTTTTCATATATTTCCAAGAAAAATATCAGTCAGCAACAACTTATAGTTTATTAATTTAGCCTCAAAGGACAGAAATTTTAAGTTTAATATTTTAAAAGAAAACATTTCATTACATGAGTTCCCTTAACATTTTTATCTTGTTCTCTTTCCATTTTGTTTTAAAAGAAAGTGCATGGGATCTTCTCTCAAAAGCATGATATGAAAAGGCTCTTCTCAGAAAAGAATATTATGGACTGTATTTTATGTTCTGTGAAATTCATGTATTGACACCATAACAATGTGATATTTGGAGAAAGGAGGCATCTGGGAGTTGGGAAATTCATAAGTTCCATGTCTTAAGTGGAGAAAAGAGTGAGTCCACTATTTCCCTCTGAAATCAACAAGAAGGTCGGCTTTTATAAAGCAGATGAAATCAATAGCTTGCCAATCTAAAAACACAAGTGTAGCCTTACAGTCTCTAAATACTAAAAACATAAATGCTTCAGATTTAAACTACATAGTCTAGTGCATGTTTGCTTTAATCTCTAGAAAATTAATCTAATTGTATTGGAGGAAGAAAAACAAATGTGGACTTTGAGACGAACTGAGACTATAAATGTTATATATATATATATATATATATATATATATATGTATATATATATGTATTCACTTCTGCTTCTATTTTTTTAAGCCAAATGTGAACTTTTATTGAAGTCTTGACATGCTTTGACAACATCTCCCAAAGACATATATGGTAAATTGTCTTCAATGTGAATTTTGGTGTGAAGAAAAATGTTAGGAATAGCTGTTGGTTCTTTTAGGAGTATTTTAAAATCTAGAATACATCACATCTTATTATATTGTGCTATAAGTCTTTTATTTTGTTTTTAATATACCACTTATTATACCCATGTTACTCAATATTCACTTATGACAAAGGAAGTATAAGATTATTGCTCTGTTTATATTCACTTAGTGATAACCTGTTCAGTTCAATTCATTTCAATTAAAGAAATATCTGTGAAACACAAACATGTTTAAAGTGGTAATGGTAATACGAAGATGCATATAACATTTCGTTGGGACTTCTTGCAAATGAAATGATTTATGCAAATTATATATTTATTGCTCCTAGTAAAGACATTTAAAGTTTTTACATATGTGCATATTGCATACTGACTTCTCACACTGGCATTTCTACACCACTTCTGTCTATTCTCAAATATACATAACCAAGATTATATAGGACCATCTGTGTAACTATGGCTTGTGTGTTATCTATTGGACCCTGGTGTCCTCAGTGGTAAGTAGACACAAAAACACAGAAAAACCTCCTAGAATATATCTATCTATAGCCAATAGATAGGAGACAAGGGGTGGAGTTCAGGGAGCTCCTGTTTTTCTTGACTGATAGTTGATACAGTTGGTCCTGTATAAAGCTAGTGTGGGTAGTTATGGTTATGATTTAACAATTAGAATTGTTATATGAATCTAGAGAATGATATTTATTAGCCATTTGCTTTATCTTCTGGATCTTACATGCCTTCCACTTGCATTTCTAAATGTTTCTGAACTTTAGAAGGGATGATATAAGTGACATTTTTAGGACTAGAGACACATCTGTTACATATTTTTTGCATTGTGGACAGAAACCCTGCTTTCCCAAACCCTGCTCATTTATTGAGTCTGCAATTCACTTTTGTCTATAATTAAAATCCTAGGGATTTACAAAATATTTGCTGGGAAGCTACCTTAATTAACCACCAAAACTATATTCTCTACTAGCTTCATATACCTGGATTGTAGACCAACATTTTAGTATCAAACATTGCATCACAATACAGAATTGGTCTTCAATCCTATCAGAGATTATATAGTTATTCTCCTAAAACACATGCCAGTAGTGCATAAGTGAGCATAATTCCCTTGCCAAACAATGTACTTATATTTGTTTTATCCATGTTAATCCTTCTCCCAATCTTGTTTTCTCTTCTCCGTTATTCCTCCTTAAATCACTCATAACAGCTTTTTCTCCCACTGTATTCGTCCCTTTTTAACTATGTTCTACTATTCCTCCTCCATAAAAGCAACCCCTCCCTACCCTTTTCCTCCTCATTCCTTTCTATGTTTTCTGGATTGTACAAGTATTCCATGTTAGACATATCACACTAGAGAACTGTAGCTAGGATCTGCATACACGAGAAGAAAAATATAGTATTTGGTCTTTTTGACATGTAAGATGTGTTAACAATCAGAATTTATTTTTACAATTAAATTTCTCTGAAAAATTCACAATTTTATTTTGTTTCCACTAATTCATATTCCAATTTATATATGGTTAACTTCCTCATTATCCCTTCATCTGTTACTGGATATCTGTGCTCCACCATTTCCTAGCTATCAGGAATATGGAGATAAAATTAAGTAATATCAACAATTTTGTTTATAGGGCTTCTATAAATTTAATGCAACTTGAAAGCCATACATAATATTAAACTATATATTTATTTGGATTAGAGAGCTATGATTCTTAAAAAGTAATAGTAAATACATGATTTTAAGACTATATAACAATGAAAATTAAACAAATGCTTCCTTATTTCTAAAATCATTTTCTTACCCAAAATGTGAAATTTGCCATTTTTTTTCAAGGGAAGATAATAAAAGCCTAAACTAGTGTATGACAAAAAAGCAAGGATGCAACATTTGCCCCAACACCTGGAGTAACTGGGTCCTCTATGTGCTCTTTCACCCCTAGGATCACAGTCCCATGACACCCAGAGGAAGGCTGATTCCCATGTGTTCTAACACGCCCAGGATCACAGTTTGAACTCGAACCTATAGCAGATCTTGAGCACTGGCTCTGCAATCAGAACTACAACACCCAGAAGGACTCAAATCTCAGATGCTCTGAAATGCCTAGGATCACAGTAGAGGCCACAAGATGTACACCAACACTAACTGGGTCCATCAAGATGCAGAGATAAAGGAATCCCAACCCAGCCAGTGGCACAGTATCCTTTTGGTCTGAATCTGGACCCTGAGCATACCTAGGGTACTGGTTCTGTATATATTTAAAAAAAATAGTTGTGTAATGCTTCTTTTTTTGCCACCTTTATTAAATTGCATATTTCTTATTTATATTTCACATGTTATTCCCTTTCCCGGTTTCCAAGCCAACATCCCCCTAACCCCTCCCACTTCCCTACTATATGGGTGTTCCCCTCCCTATCCTCCCCCCATTACCGCCCTCCCCCACAACAATCCCGTTCACTGGGGGTTCAGTCTTGGCAGGACCTAGGGCTTCGCCTTCCACTTGTGTCCTTACTAGGCTATACACTGCTACCTATGCAGTTGGAGTCCAGGGTCAGTCCATGTATAGTATTTGGGTAGTGGCTTAGTCCCTGGAAGCTCTGGTTCATTGGCATTGTTGTTCATAAGGGGTCTCAAGCCCCTTCAAGCTCTTTCAGTCCTTTTCTCTGATTCCTTCAACAGGGGTCCCATCCTCCATTCAGTGGTTTGCTGCTGGCATCCGCCTATGTATTTGCCATATTCTGGCTGTGTCACTCAGGAGAGATCTACATCCGATTCCTGTCAGCCTGGACTTCTTTTCTTCATCCATCTTATCTAGTTTGGTGGCTGTATAGTTATGGGCCACATGTGAAGTAGGCTCTGAATGGGCATTCCTTCAACCTCTGTTCTAAATTTTGTCTCCCTATTTCCTCCCAAGGGTATTCTTGTTCCCCTTTAAAAGATGGAGTGAAACATTCGTATTTTGGTCATCCTTCCTGAGTTTCATGTGTTCTGTGCATCTAGGGTAATTCAAGCATTTGGGCTAATAGTCACTTATATTTGAGTGCATACCATGTGTGTTTTTCTGTGATTGGGTTACCTCACTCAGGATGATATTTTCCAGTTACATCCATATGCCTATAAATTTCATAAACTCATTGTTTTTGATAGCAGAGTAGTATTCCATTGTGTAGACGTATCATATTTTCTGTATCCATTCCTCTGTTGAAGGGCATCTGGGTTCTTACCAGCTTCTGGCTATTATAAATAAGGCTGCTATGAGCATAGTGGAGCATGTGTCTTTCTTATATGTTGGAGCATCTTTTAGGTATTATGCCCTTATGTCTAAGGATGTTTAGGTGCTTCTCAACCATTCGGGATTCCCCAGCTGTGAATTCTTTTTTAGATTTGAACCCCAATTTTAATAGGGTTATTTGTCTCCCTGCAGTCTAACTTCATGAGTTCTTTGTATATTTTGGATATAAGCCCTCTATCAGTTGTAGGTTGGTAAGATCTTTTCCCAATCTATTGCTTGCCGTTTTCTCCTAACAATATCTTTGTCTTATAGAAGCTTTGTAGTTTTATGAGATCCCATGAGGTTCAGAGCTAAACAAAGAATTCACAGCTGAGGAATGCAGAATGGCTGAGAAACACATAAAGAAATGTTCAACATCTTTAGTCATAAGAGAAATGCAAATCAAAACAACCCTGAGATTCCACCTCACACCAGTGAGAATGGCTAAGATCAAAACTCAGGTAACAGCAAATGCTGGTGAGGATGTGGAGAAAGAGGAACACTTCTCCCTTGTTCGTGGGATCTCAGACTGGTACAACGATTCTGGAAATCAGTCTTCAGGATCCTCAGAAAATTGGACACTGAACTACATGAGGACCCAGCTATACCTTTCTTGGGCATATATCCAAAAGATGCCACAACATATAATAAAAATACATGCTCCACTATGTTCATAGCAGCGTTATTTATAATAGCCAGAAGCTGGAAAGAACCCAGATGCCCTTCAACAGAGGAATGGATACAGAAATGTGGTACTTCTACACAATGGAATACTACTCAGTTATCAAAAACAGTGACTTTATGGAATTCATAGGCCAATGTATGAAACTGGAAAATATCATCCTGAGTGAGGTAACCCAATCACAGAAAAACACACATGGTATGGACTCATTGATAATTGGATATTATACCAAATGCTCGAATTACCCTAGATGCACAGAACACATGAAACTCAAGAAGGATGACCAAAATGCGAATGCTTTACTCCTTCTTTAAAGGGGAACAAGAATACCCTTTATAGAGAATAGGGAAGCAAAGTTTAGAACAGATGCTGAAGGAATGCCCATTCTGAGCCTGCCCCACATGTGGTCCATACATATACAACCACCAAACTAGATAAGATGGATGAAGCAAAGAAGTCCAGGCTGACAGGAACCGGATGTAGATCTCTCCTGAGTGACACAGCCAGAATACAGCAAATACATAGGTGAGTGCCATCATTAAACCACTGAACAGAGAACGGGACCCCCGTTTAAGGAATCAGAGAAAGTACTGAAAGAGCTTGAAGGGGATTGAGACCCCATATGAACTACAATGCCAACCAACCAGAGCTTCTAGGGACTAAGCCATTACCCAAAGACTATACATCGACTGACCCTAGGCTCCAACCTCATACATAGCAATGAATATCCTAGTAAGAGCACCAGTGGAAGGGGAAGCCCTTGGTCCTGCCAAGACTGAATGCCCAGTGAACCTGATTGTTTAGGAGAGGGTGATAATGGGGGGAGGGTGGGGCAGGGAACACCCATAGAGTAGGAGAAGGGGAGGGGTTAGGTGGATGTTGGCCTGGAAACCTGGAAAGGGAATACCCAAGTTAATAAAGATGAAAAAAAAAGATATTCTCAAAAAAAAAAAAAAACAAAACAAAAAGAAGACGAAGAAACTTCAAATAATCCCATGCCTCACAGCAGATTAAAGTGGAACAATGCTCTACTCAGTGAGAATTTGGTCAATGAAGAAATAAAGAAAGAAAAGACTTATTAGAATTTAATGAAAATGAAGGAACAACATCCACAAACTTATAGGACACAATTAAAGCAGTGCTAAGACAAAAGTTATACCTCTGAGTGCCTCCAAAAAGAATCTGAGGAAGGCATACATTAACAGCTTGAGAGTACACGTAAAAGCTCTAGAACAAAAGGAAGCAAATATAGTCAAGGGGAATAGCAGGCAGGAACTAATCAAACTCAGGGCTGAAAACAACCAAGTACAAACAAAGCCAGGAGGAGGTTCTTTTAGAAAATCAACAAGATAGATAAACCCTTAGCCAGACTAACCAGAGGGCATAGAAACAGTATCCAAATTAACAAAATCAGAAATGAAAAGGGAGACATAACTACAGAATCTGAGGTAATTCAAAAAGTGATCAGATCCTATTACAAAAGCCTATATTCAAAAAAACTGGAAAATCTAGATGAAATGGACAATTTTCTAGACAGATACCAGGTATCAAAGTTAAATAAGGATCAGGTAAGTCATTTAATCAGTCCCAAACTCCTAAAGAAATTGAGGCAGTTATTAAAAGTCTCCCAACCAAAAAGATTCCAGGACCAGATGGATTTAGTGGAGAATTCTATCAGACCTTCATAGAATCCCTCATACCAATGCTGCTTAAACTATTCTACAAAATAGAAACAGAAGGAACACTACCCAATAGTTTCTATGAAGCCAGAATTATGCTTACTCCTAAACCAGAGAAAGATCCAACAGGGAAGGAGAACTTCAGACCAATTTCCCTTATGATCATCATGCAAAAATACTCAATAAAATTCTCGAAAACTGAATCCAAGAACACATCAAAATGATCATCCATCATTATCAAGTATGCTTCATCACAGGGATGCAGGGATAGTTCAATATACAGAAATACAGCAATGCAATCCATTATATAAACAAACTCAAAGGGAAAAAACACATGATCATCTCATTAGATGCTGAGAAAGCATTGGACAAAATTCAACACCCCTTCATGTTAAAGTATTGGAAAGATCAGGAATTCGAGGCCCATATGTAAACATAATAAAAGTCATATACAGAAAATCCATAGCCAACATCAAACTCAATGGAAAGAAACTTGAAGCAATCCCATTAAAATCAGGGACTGGACAAGGCTGTCCCCTCTCTCCTTACTTATTCAATATAGTTCTTGAAGTCCTTGACAGAACAATCAGACAACAAAAGGAGGTCAAACGTATACAAATTGGAAAGGAAGAAGTCAAAATATCACAATTTGCAGATGATAAGATAGTATACTTGAATGACCCCAAAACACCAGAGAAATAAGCCTGATAAACAACTTCAGCAAAGTGGCTGGGTATAAAATTAACTCAAACAAATCAGTAGCCTTCCTCTACACAAAAGATAACAGGCTGAGAAAGAAATTAGGGAAATGAAACCTATCACAATAGTCTCAAATGACATAAAATACCTCGGTGTGACACAAACCAGCAAGTTAAACTTCTGTATGACAAGAACATCAAGTCTCTGAAAAAAGTAATTGAAGAAGATCATGAAGATGAAAAGGTCTCCCATGGTCAACAAGAAGGACAACCAAAGTTCAGATGTGTCAGTCCTTCTTAAAAGGGGAATAAAATATTCATAGATGGAGATATGGATATGAAGTTTGTAGCAGATTCTGAAGGAATGGCCATTCAGAGCCTTCCCCACCTGGGGATCCAGCCCCTACATATATATATATAGTCACCAAACCTAGACAATATTGATGAAGTCAAGAAGTGCATGCCAACAGGAGCTTGATTTAGCTGTCTCCTGAGAAGCTCAGCCAGAGCATAACACATACAGAGGAAAATTCTAGCAGCAAAATCATTGAACTGAGAAGAGGGTCCCTATTGGGGAGTTAGAGAAAGGATTGAAGGAGATAAAGGGGCTTGCCACCCCATAAGAATAATTCCAACCAACCAGAGCTCCCAAGGACTAAACAACACCCGAAGTGTACACGTGGACAGACCCATGGCTCCAGCTGCATATGTAGCAGAGGATGGCCTTGTTGGGCACCAATGGGTGGAGCAGCCCTTGGTCCTGCTGAGGCTGAACCCCTCAATGTACGGGAATTTCTGGGCAGGGAAGGGGAGTAGTTTGCGAGGGCAAACACCCTCTGCATTTATAATAAATGCAGAGAGTTGTATAAACTGTAGTAAAAACTCTTTGATACTGGTTATATGAGCTACTAAATGTTGCGTGAACAAATAAAACAGGTTTTTTAATCAATTATACAATTTCATCACCAGTAGAGAAACAAATGCCAACTCTATAATTGTTTTCTTTGTTGTACGAACTCCTTTTTATTCAAGGGTGCTGGAAAAAGCCTTCCTCAAAGCGAACATCTTCTAGATCTTATGTTACCATGATGTTCTCATTAGCACACCACAGTAAGATTATAAAAACCAAAGAACAGAAAGAAAAAGAGATGTCTCTACATATTTTCACTTCTGTCTTTTCCATTTGTTGTATCTTCTGTATTTTGAACATTTGCTTTGTCTTTTATCCTTTAATATTATTCCCATGTGAAAATCACATAAGACCCATTTATATGTAACTGCTGAGCATGTCTGAAGAGAGACTGAAAGAACTGTTTCCTATTGCTTTTTCACTTGGTAAAAGTGTGAATGCTTCATTAACACTTCTGAAGCTGTAAATAAAATGTCTTTTTGAAAAATGATGAACAGTCTGTGTCCCACGGCTCCCCCACCTAATGTGGCTATCTATACCACTCGGAAATACCCTAGGAAACAAAATCATTTCATGTGTTGTTTTTTTTTTTTTTTTAACCATGGAGTGCCGAAGGCAGATTATTGTCTTAGGTTATGAAAGAGATTACTACGCTTACCTGTTTCCAAGATAAAAACAAAAGATTTCTCACTTTTGGTCATGACAGGTATTAAAGTTCAACAATGCCTATTGCCATAAGAGTTTTACTCAAGTTTAAATAAAATCATTTTATTCTATTTCCATCAGTAAACTTATTTAAATAATACTAAAATATGTGAAAGAAGCATGTGAGTGCTGAATTATACACAGAAAAACAATCTGGTCATAATTTAGACAAATGCAGAGGGTAGCTATAGTTTGTATTTGCATTTCCAAAAATGTAAAGATGGGACAAAATAAATAAATAGCAGTGGATTTCAATATTTTCACGTTAGTATGTGCTAAACTAAAGCTGAAATTAGATCTGACACTGTATTTCTCTTATGAACTTGTATTTGCAAAAGTTTATAGCTTAGTTCATATAAAATGCATGCAGAAGTTAATACATGATAAATATTTTATAGTGTAGATATTATCAAATCTAAAGAAATGTTGTTTATTTTAATAAACTGATTTCCAAGATGGCCTTCAAACCCACATTTTCTGAATGCATTTTATGGCACTGTCTTTTACAAGGTATATTCCTATGTTCTGTTCATTTTTCTTACATTTGCCCCATGTAAAATTAAAAGAAAAACTATAACTGCTCTATAATTTTCAGATAAAATTAAATGAGTAAAAATGGTAAAAAAATTATAATTTTCTTTACAAGTGTTACTATTTATATTTCAATGATTAATTATTTGTGCTTTCTTCCAAGACTGTTAGGAGATTGGAAAAAATGTATGTCATGACTACATAAAGGCTTTGAAAGCACTCTTTGGCAGATCATAATAAACCTTCCACCTTAGTGGAGGAAAGTATGCCCAAACTAGATGTAAATCACTGCTACTTTAAACACCATTGCTGGTTTCTTATAATTCTCGGTTATGCTGTGGTTCGAATACAAGTCACAAGGTAACTGCTGTAAAACGAGGAGTATGTGCAACAAAAGGTCAGCTCCTTTTTATGTACCGTTCAACAGCAGGACAAAGAGCAAAGGTAGAATGTTGTGAGCTTTCTGAATTCGTAGATAAAACAGTAAAACTGAAATTTGTACATGGGACTCTTCAACATGGTAAGTTTTTTTTTTCATTTTGTTTCTTCTTTTTCCTCTAAACTCACCATACAACCGTAAAAGAAATCCTGAGCCAAAAGGTAGATTATGCAGCAGGGAAACAAATTAACTATTAACTATTGAATGAAGTTTTAAGTTTGACTATTAAGAAATACTTTTCTTTGCCACAGTTTTTGACCAAGTAAGAATTTTACATACAGATGCAAGAACAAATAACAACAGAAATTAATCCAATGCCCTGTCTTTGTATGTGCACTGTATGCAATAGAGGCTCAACATTAGTCTTTTCAGTCACACCTATACACACAGATGGGAGGATATCAAAATGTAAATAGAGACATATGCTATCACTAAAGATTCAACTGAAGTTGATGTCTGTAGCAGAAAAATAATTAGCAAGCACATCATCAGGGTCTTTTTTTTTCATTTTACATGAAAGATAATATTTTTCCTGGGTGCAAGGGTCTTTTCTTTTAAACCCAGAAAAACCCTAATCTTTGTTCACAACTGTTGTAATTTACTGGCATGCACTAATGCTTAAACACTGACAAATACCACAAACAAATATTTCAAGTCAAAGGCAAAGAAACAAAACAAAACAAAATACGGGCAAATTAGTAAATTTACAAATCTTTATTTGATGCAAATAAAAGCATTTAAATCTCATTCAACCATGATTTGAATCTATTTTTAGGCAGAAAAAGCAGTGCTTTTCCTAATTCTAAATCGTGGAGATATCACCACTACCACCACCACCACCACCACCACCACCACCACCACCACCACCACCACCACAGCAACAAAAACAACCAGCACCACCTTCACCATCGATATTGCTTGTGATGACAAGTAATGGGGATTTACCTACAGTTGCAAACCCCAAAAAATTGAATGCCATTATTTTGGAAGTCATTTCGGGGAATCAAATGCAACAACCCAAACAAGTTTTTAGAATGAAAGAATTCAGGGGAGCTGTAGAGATCCAGCTACAAGAGTTCTTGGATTGGAACAGATGAGATTTCTCAATGGTTAAGGTGCTTTCCACCAAGCCTGAAGACATGAGATTGAGTTTTAGGAAACAATAAGTAGAAGAAAATGTCTCCTATGAATTGTCCTTTTCCCTACCACTGTGTCACAGTCATACCCCATGTGTTCTAAAAACATGCAATTAAAATTGTTTTCAAGTAATAATTCTTGGATTTGATTCAGAGACTTTTAGTTAGTTGATGCTCATTTTTCCTGATTCCTTAATGGGAAATTTCAGAGCCTGACCTTTGGTTGAGTCCTAATATATATCTTAGAGTTCTTCCTAGAGAAGTGGTTTTGGTGAGATTATTGTTGAATGAGAAATATTTTACAGAATTGACAGTCCTAAAAGAATTTCTTTGGTGAATATGATGCCATCGTTAAATATATATACATATATATATGTATTTAAATATATACATATATATATATCTTCATATGAGTACTATATTTATATTTATTATTATCTACCATCTATTCCCTTTATAATCCTTTATGCTCTCTCCTATTCCTTCCCAAATCCAAAACCTCCTTAGTTATCCTTGATATGCACAAACATAAATGAACAAATCCAAATTGCTAAGTTCATTTACTATTACTCATATGTATTTAGTGCTAACTTCTTGGAATTGACTAGCTCATCAGTGAACTTGTCCCTGAAAAAGACTTCTCTCTCTCTCTCTCTCTCTCTCTCTCTCTCTCTCTCTCTCTCTCTCTCTCTCTCTCTCGTAGCCATTTAGGGCGAAGTCTTCTGTAAATTCTTCCATCCACTTTGCTATCACTTTGCTGACAATGTTATTTTCAGGTCGTTTTTGGACAAGCATAATTTTGAAAATACCTAGATATAGCTTCTTAATCATACACAGAATATAGTCTCTCATAACAGAAGTTTTGTCCTGGTCCTCTGGCTCTTAAAATCTTTTTATCCTGTCTTCTGCAATATTCCCTGAACCTTAAGTGTAGAAATTAGATTGTAGATTCATTTAATTAAGACTGGGACCCCACAGTAAATATTTTGATCAGTTGCGACTTTCTACAATAGTTCCCATCTGCTGTCAAAAGAAATTTCTTGGTGAGGGATTAGATCTACAATTTTCTGTGCATACAAACACAAATAAAACAATGCATTTAGAAATTAAACTGGTTTACTAAAGTGGCAGAAGAACGTTCTCCTCTATACTATTATCAGCCATGAGTAGAAAGGGCTGTTTGTAAAGAATTCTTTCTCCTGTATTGTTTTGAAAATTTTTATAATAAACATTAAATATTATACAAGAAACATTTGGTAGAAGAAGTTGTCTGATACACACCTGTAATCCAAGCTAGTAGGAGCATAGGGCAGTACGAAAGAAACTGCCATCTGTCTTAGTTAAAGTTTTACTGCTATAAAAAGACACCATGACCAAGGCAACTCTTATAAGCAAAACATTTAATTGAGACTGGGTTGCAGGTTCGGAGGTTTAGTACATTGTCATCAAGGAAGAAGCCAAACTGAGAGTTCTACATTTTCAATGTAAGAAAGCCAGAAAAAGATTGTCTTTCAGGCAGCTAGGAGGAGAGTCTCACAGGCTAACTCCACAGTGATACACTTCCTCAAACAAGACCACACCTTAGACAACAAAGCCAAACATTCTATAGTGCCACTCCCTGGGCCAAGCATATTCAAACCACCATACCACATGTGACTACATCATAAAACCCTGCTTCAAAAATTGAAAAAGTAAAATGTTATATTAAATACATGCTTGTGCAGTTCATATATTTAAACTTGGTTATAATTCATTCAATGTTTGGTTTATCAGTGTATATAACAAGTATGTACATCACAATTACAATTTGTAAAGTAAATTAGAATTATCATGCATTCAACACTAATCAAATATCAATTTGTTAACCACAATGTTATTCTTCCTAGTTATATGAAATGTTATTATCATGAACGAAGAAATTACTGTCTTGGTCTGGTTAGATGCATTACTGGGTAAAGCAGCTTGCTGTGTGATCCTGGTGAACTTATAGTTTGATATATAGAATACAATTAAAGGTAAAAGGAGATAACTGACTCCACAGTTGTCCTCTGACCCCTGTATGTACATTATGGCATGTGTACACACACACACACACACACACACACACACACACACACACACACACACACACACACACAGACTTCCACACAGACCCACAAACAGAATTGAGAAAAAATTGGAAATTCCTATTCTATGAAATTCGCTCAAATCTCAAATTTCTTAAAAAGGTGTTGTTAAAATGTTTGCAATGTAACTTTTGAAAATTGTATTGTTGTTAATGGCAATGGTCATGAGCATTCTTCTAGATTCATCTATATACCAATCAGCAATACATTAACTCTCACCTTTTTTTTCTTTAATTCAACAATATTTATTGACTAACATAAAAGGCAAGTGGGGTCATTGGGGAATAAAATTGGAAGGAGTAGAAAACAGGTCCCCAAGATGAAAAGGCTGTGTTCTACTATGGGAACAATAGTCTAATTTAGTATTATTTAGGGATGGCCTTAGTTTGAATTTCTCTACACAAGGATTAAGTGTAAATCTTTTTTGTTTATTAACTTGAGTATTTCTTATTTACATTTCGAATGTTATTCTCTTCCCCAGTTTCCAGGCAAACATCCCCCTAATCCCTCCCCCTCCCCTTCTTTATGGGTGTTCCCCTCCCCACCCTTCCCCCATTGCCGCCCTCCCCCCAACAATCACGTTCACTGGGGGTTCAGTCTTAGCAGGACCAAGCGCTTTCTCTTACACTGGTGATCTTACTATGATACTCATTGCTACCTATGAGGTCAGAGTCCAGGGTCAGTCCATGTATAGTCTTTAGGTAGTGGCTTAGTCCCTGGAAGCTCTGGTTGCTTGGCACTGTTGTTCATAAGGGGTCTCGAGCCCCTTCGAGCTCTTCCAGTTCTTTCTCTGATTCCTTCAACGGAGGTCCTATTCTCAGTTCAGTGGTTTGCTGCTGGCATTCGCCTCTGTGTTTGCTGAATTCTGGCTGTGTCTCTCAGGAGCGATCTACATCGGGCTCCTGTCGGTCTGCACTTCTTTGCTTCATCCATCTTGTCTAATTGGGTGGCTATATATGTATGGGCCACATGTGGGGCAGGCTCTGAATGGGTGTTCCTTCAGTCTCTGTTTTAATCTTTGCCTCTCTATTACCTGCCAAGGGTATTCTTGTTCCCCCTTTTAAAGAAGGAGTGAAGCATTCACATTTTGATCATCCATCTCGAGTTTCATGTGTTCTATGCATCTAGGGTAATTCAAGCATTTGGGCTAATAGCCACTTATCAATGAGTGCATACCATGTGTGTTCTTCTGTGATTGGGTTACCTCACTCAGGATGATATTTTCAAGTTCCCAACCATTTGCCTATGAATTTCATAAAGGCATGGTTTTTGATAGCTGAGTAATATTCCATTGTGTAGATGTACCACATTTTCTGTATCCATTCCTCTGCTGAAGGGCATCTGGGTTCTTTCCAGCTTCTGGCTATTATAAATAAGGCTGCTATGAACATAGTGGAGCATGTGTCTTTTTTATATGTTGGGGTACCTTGTGGGTATATGCCCAAGAGAGGTATAGTTGGATCCTCAGGTAGTTCAATGTCCAATTTTCTGAGGAACCTCCAGACTGATTTCCAGAATGGTTTTACCAGTCTGTAATCCCACCAACAATGGAGGAGTGTTCCTCTTTCTACACATCCTCGCCAGCATTTGTTGTAACCTGAGTTTTGGATCTTAGCCATTCTCACTGGTGTGAGGTGAAATCTCAGGGTTATTTTGATTTGCATTTCCCTTATGACTAAACATGTTAAACATTTCTTTAGGTGTTTCTCAGCCATTCGGCATTCCTCAGCTGTGAACTGTTTGTTTAGTTCTGAACCCCATTTTTTAATAGGGTTATTTGTCTCCCTGCGGTCTAACTTCTTGAGTTCTTTGTATATTTTGGATATAAGGCCTCTATCTGTTGTAGGATTGGTAAAGATCTTTTGCCAATCTGTTGGTTGCCGTTTTGTCCTAACGACAGTGTCCTTTGCCTTACACAAGCTTTGCAGTTTTATGAGATCCCATTTGTTGATTCTTGATCTTAGAGCATAAGCCATTGGTGTTTTGTTCAGGAAATTTTTTCCAGTGCCCATGTGTTCAAGATGTTGCCCTACTTTTTCTTCTATTAGTTTGAGTGTATCCGGTTTGTTGTGGAGGTCCTTGATCCACTTGGACTTAAGCTTTGTACAGGGTGATAAGCATGGATCAATTTTCATTCTTCTACATGTTGACCTCCAGCTGAACCAGCACCATGTGCTGAAAATCCATTGAATAGTTTTGGCTCCTTTGTCAAAAATCAGGTGCCCATAAGTGTGTGGGTTCATTTCTGGGTCTTTGATTCTGTTCCATTGGTCTATCTGTCTGTCTCTGTACCAATACCATGCAGTTGTTATCACCATTGCTCTGTAATACTGCTTGAGTTCAGGGATAGTGATTCCCCCTGAAGTCCTTTTATTGTTGAGAATAGTTTTAGCTATCCTGGGTTTTTTGTTTTTCCAGATGAATTTACAAATTGTTCTGTCTAACTCTTTGAAGAATTGGATTGGTATTTTGATGGGGATTGCATTGAATCTGTAGATCGCTTTTGGTAAAATGGCCATTTTTACCATGTTAATCCTGCCAATCCATGAGCATGGGAGATCTTTCCATCTTCTAAGGTCTTCTAAAATTTCTTTCTTCAGAGTCTTGAAGTTCTTATTGTACATATCTTTTACTTGCTTGGTTAAAGTTGCACCAAGTTACTTTATATTGTTTGGGTCTATTATGAAGGGTGTCGTTTCCCTAAATTCTTTCTCGGCTTGTTTCTCTTTTGTGTAGAGGAAGGCTACTGATTTATTTGAGTTAAATTTATACCCAGCCACATTGCTGAAGTTGTTTATCAGCTTTAGTAGTTCTCTGGTGGAACTTTTGGGATCACTTAAATATACTATCATATCATCTGCAAATAGTGATATTTTGACTTCCTCTTTACCAATCTGTATCCCCTTGATTTCCTTTTGTTGTCTGATTGCTCTGGCTAGAACTTCAAGAACTATATTGAATAAGTAGGGAGAGAGTGGGCAGCCTTGTCTGGTCCCTGATTTTAGTGGGATTGCTTCAAGTTTCACTCCATTTAGTTTAATGTTAGCAACTGGTTTGCTGTATATGGCTTTTACTATGTTTAGGTATGGGCCTTGAATTCCTATTCTTTCCAGGACTTTTATCATGAAGGGGTGTTGAATTTTGTCAAATGCTTTCTCAGCATCTAATGAAATGATCATGTGGTTTTGTTCTTTCAGTTTGTTTATATATTGGATCACATTGATGGTTTTCCGTATATTAAACCATCCCTGCATGCCGAGGATGAAGCCTACTTGATCATGGTGTATGATTGTTTGATGTGCTCTTGGATTCGGTTTGCCAGAATTTTATTGAGTATTTTTGCGTCAATATTCATAAGGGAAATTGGTCTGAAATTCTCTTTCTTTGTTGCGTTTTTGTGATTTAGGTATAAGAGTAATTGTGGCTTCACTACCGAAGGAGTTCGGTAGTGCTCCATCTGTTTCAATTTTGTGGAATAGTTTGGATAATATTGGTATGAGATCTTCTATGAAGGTCTGATAGAATTCTGCACTAAACCTGTCTGGACCTGGGCTCTTTTTGCTTGGGAGACCTTTAATGACTGCTTCTATTTCCTTAGAAGTTACGGGGTTGTTTAAATGGTTTATCTGTTCCTGATTTAACTTCGGTACCTGGTATCTGTCTAGGAAGTTATCCTTTTCCTGCAGATTGTCAAGTTTTGTTGAATATAGGCTTTTATAGTAAGATCTGATGATTTTTTGAATTTCCTCTGAATCTGTAGTTATGTCTCCCTTTTCATTTCTGATTTTGTTAATTTGGACACACTCTCTGTGTACTCTCTCTCCTTAGTCTGGCTAAGGTTTATCTATCTTGTTGATTTTCTCAAAGAACCAACTTTTGGTTCTGTTGATTCTTTTCATGGTCCTTTTTGTTTCTACTTGGTTGATTTCAGCTCTGTGTTTGATTATTTCCTGCCTTCTACTCCTCCTGGATGTATTTGCTACTTTTTGTTCTAGAACTTTTAGGTGTGCTGTCAAGCTGCTGACATATGCTCTTTCCTGTTTCTTTCTGCAGGCACTCAGCGCTATGAGTTTTCCTCTTAGCACAGCTTTCATTGTGTCCCATAAGTTTGAGTATGTTGTACCTTCATTTTCATTAAATTCTAAGAAGTCTTTAAATTCTTTCGGTATTTCTTCCTTGACCAGGTTATCATTGAGTAGAGCATTATTCAACTTCCATGTATATATGGGCATTCCTCCCTTATTATTATTGAAGACCAGCTTTAGGCCATGGTGGTCTGATAACATGCATGGGATTATTTCTATCTTTCTGTACCTGTTGAGGCCCGTTTTTTGACCAATTATATACTCAATTTTGGAGAAAGTACCATGAGGAGCTGAGAAGAAGGTATATCCTTTTGCTTTAGGATAGAATGTTCTATAAATATCTTTTAAGCCCATTTGGTTCATGGCTTCTCTTAGTCTGTCTATGTTTCTGTTTAATTTCTGTTTCCATGATCTGTCCATTGATGAGAGTGGGGTGTTGAAATCTCCTACTATTATTGTGTGAGGTGCAATGTGTGTTTTGAGCTTTAGTAAGGTTTCTTTTACGTATGTAGGTGCCCTTGTATTTGGTGCATAGTTATTTAGGATTGAGAGTTCATCTTGGTGGATTTTTCCTTTGATGAATATCAAGTGTCCTTCCTCATCTTTTTTTGATGACTTTTAGTTTGAACTTGATTTTATTTGATATTAGAATGGCTACTCCAGCTTGCTTCTTTTGACCATTTGCTTGGAAAGCTGTTTTCCAGCCTTTCACTCTGAGGTAGTGTCTGTCTTTGCCTCTAAGGTGTGTTTCCTGTAGGCAGCAGAATGCAGGGTCCTCGTTGCGCATCCAGTTTGTTAATCTATGTCTTTTTATTGGGGAGTTGAGGCCATTGATGTTGAGAGATATTAAGGAATAGTGATTATTGCTTCCCGTTATATTCATATTTGGATGTGAGATTATGTTTTTGTGCTTTTCTTCTCTTGGTTTTGTTGCCAAGATGATTAGTTTCTTGCTTTTTCTAGTGTGTAGCTTGCCTCCTTATGTTGGGTTTTACCATTTATTATCCTTTGTAGTGCTGGATTTGTAGAAAGATATTGTGTAAATTTGGTTTTGTCATGGAATATCTTGGTTTCTCCATCTATGTTAATTGAGAGTTTTGCAGGATACAGTAACCCGGGCTGGCATTTGTGTTCTCTTAGGGTCTGTATGACATCAGTCCAGGATCTTCTGGCTTTCATAGTCTCTGGCGAAAAGTCTGGTGTGATTCTGATAGGTCTGCCTTTATATGTTACTTGACCTTTTACCCTTACTGCTTTTAATATTCTTTATTTTGTGCATTTGGTGTTTTGACTATTATGTGTCGGGTCTTGTTTCTTTTCTGGTTCAACCTATTTGGAGTTCTGTAGGCTTCTTGTTTGCCTATGGGTATCTCATTTTTTATGTTAGGGAAGTTTTCTTCTATGATTTTGTTGAAGATATTTACTGGTCCTTTGAGCTGGGAGTCTTCACTCTCTTCTATACCTATTATCCTTAGGTTTGATCTTCTCATTGAGTCCTGGATTTCCTGTATGTTTTGGACCAGTAGCTTTTTCCACTTTACATTATCTGTGACTGTTGAGTCGATGATTTCTATGGAATCTTCTGCTCCTGAGATTCTCTCTTCTATCTCTTGTATTCTGTTGGTGATATTTGTATCTACAGCTCCTGGCTCCTTGTCTCTTCCTTTGGTTTTCTATATCCAGGGTTGTTTCCATGTGTTCCTTCTTTATTGCTTCTATTCCCATTTTTAATTCCTTCAATTCTTTGATTGTGTTTTCCTGGAATTCTTTCAGGGATTTTTGTGATTCCTCTCTATAGGCTTCTACTTGTTTATTTATGTTTTCCTGGAATTCTTTCAGGGATTTTTGTGATTCCTCTCTGTAGGCTTCTACTCGTTTATTTATGTTTTCCTGAGTTTCTCTAAGGGAATTCTTCATGTCTTTATTGAAGTCCTCCAGCATCATGATCAAATATGATTTTGAGACTAGATCTTGCTTTTCTAATGTGTTTTGATATTCTGTGTTAGCTTTGGTGGGAGAATTGGTCTCCGATGATGCCATGCAGGCTTGGTTTCTGTTGCTTGGGTTCCTGCACTTGCCTCTCGCCATCAGATTATCTCTAGTGTTACTTTGTTCTGCTATTTCTGACAGTGACTAGACTGTCCTATAAGCCTGTGTGTCAGGAGAGCTGTAGACCTGTTTTCCTGTTTTCTTTCAGCCAGTTATGGGGACAGAGTGTTCTGATTTCGGGCCTGTAGTTTTTCCTATCTACAGGTCTTCTGCTGTTCCTGTGGGCCTGTGTCTTTAGTTCACTAGGTAGTTCGCTTGGAGCTGGAAGGTTTGTCTTACCTGTGGTCCCAAGGCTCAAGTTTGCTCATGGGGTGTTGCTTATGACCTCTCCGAGGCGGCAGCAACCAGGAAGATCTGCACTGCCCTTTCCGGGAGCTTCAGTGCACCAGGGTTCCAGATGGTGTTTGGTGTTTTCCTCTGGAGTCAGAAATGTGGGCCAAGTGTAGACTCTTCTGGTTTCCCAGGCTTGTCTGCCTCTCTGAAGGTTTAGTGCTCCCTCCCATGGGATTCGGGTGCAGAGAACTGTTTATCTGGTCGGTCCCTTTAGGTTCCGGCAGTGTCTCAGATGCAGTGGATTTCCTGCTCCTGTGCCCTTGTCCAAGGGAACCCAGAGGCCGTATACAGTTTCCTCTTGTGCCAGGGATGTGGGCAGGGGTGGGCAGTGTTGTTGGTCTCTTCCGCTCCGCAGTCTCATGAGTGCCCACCTGTCTCGGCGGTGAGCTCTCTCCCATTAACTCTCATCTTAATTCAACATCTGTAGTTATTTTTCCTCATCCATAGCTTGAATCCAACTTTCAAACCACCATGGATCATAAACATAGATTAAAAATTTTGCACTTGTATTGAATATGTTTTTCTTTACATCATTATTACCTAAATAGAGCACTAATTATTATATAACATTTTTTTGTGTATTAAGGAAATCTAAGTAAACTAGACATGATTTAAAGAATGCAAGATGATAAAGACAAGGACATATGCTAATAATATACACCGATTATATGAAATAATTACTTTTGGATAACTTTGGCATTCAGACAATAATCTTCAATGTTAATTAAGGAACAATACTTAATCTCTGTCCTTTCGTTGTCCCCAATTAAGTCCATTGATATTAAGAGATATTAAGGAATAATGATTATTATTTCCTCTGTGTGTGTGTGTGTGTGTGTGTGTGTGTGTGTGTGTGTATTCGAGGTAGAATTATGTTTGGGTGGCTTTCTTTTAAGATTTTATAAGAAGATTACTTCCTTGCTTTTTCTACGTGTAGTTTTTTTCCTTGTGTTGGAGCTTTCCATCTATTATCCTTTGTAGGGCTGGATTTGTGGAAAGATATCGTGTAAATTTGGTTTTGTCATGGAATATCTTGGTTTCTCCCTCTATGTTAATTTAGAGTTTTACTGGACATAGTAGCTGGGACTGGCATTTGTGTTCTCTTAGGGTCTATATGACATCTGCCCAGGATCTTCTGACTTTCATACTCTCTGGTGAGAAGTCTGGTTTAATTCTGATAGGTCAGCCTTTGTATGTTACTTAACCGTTTCCCCTTACTACTTTTGATATTCTTACTTTATTTTGTATATTTGGTGTCAGCCCCGGGTGCAGGGGGAAGTATCCTATTGCAGACTGTTCCTCAGTTCCTGTGCCCAGAGGTCTCCAAGAAGATTCCTCTGCTCTCAGGTGTGTCAGTGCTCCTGCTGGCTGGCTTTCAGCTCTGGCTGCAGGCAAAGACTAGAAGGAATCTTCTCCCGACTTCTCCTGGGTTCCTGTGTGCTGAAAGCTCTAGCCAGGTCCCTCGGAGCAGAAGTGGTGGTCTTACCTCTGCTCGCAGGTGTTTCAGAGCTACTGGAGACTGGCTTTTAGCTCTGGGTGCATGCAGAGACTAGAAGGGTCCTGTCCCAGACTTCTCCTTTGTTTCTGTTTCCAGAGGTGTACAGGCAGGTTCCACTTGGGTCAGGTATATGAGCAGAAGTGGTGGTCTCCCCTGAGCTGTCAGAATTTTCCACACTTCTGAGAGTCCAGCTCTCTCCCTGATGAGATTTGTGTACAGAGAACTGTGGGACCCGGTCAGTTCTAGGCACAGGCCCAGAAATAATTCTTTTTCATTTGAGATAATATACTATATAACTTGAGTATTTCTTTTTTCTGATAAACATGAAGTTAAAAAAGGTGGTCTTTTGTCTTCAGGTATTCAGTGGTTTTTTTCTTTGTTTTCAGCCAAAAGTAATATTAATTTGAAGTGTTTAATGTACTAGCTGGATTTAATTATTTCATTTTATGTGCATATTCTTCAACATTATTTTAGAGCCCATAATTGTAAACAATTTAATCTCTCAATTTACAGTGACTATTTTCAAAAAAATATAATTCCATATATGCTCTTTTGATTTTTCTTTTGTTTTTACTATATAGCTTGCAAAGATATAAAAGAAGACAGCTAGAGGTGTTCTAATTCAGCACAACATTATAAGAGTATTTATTTCCTCAATGACTTTGTAGCCCTTTCTCTAACTAGGTGACTACATTTCTCCTTCCCTTCCTCTAAAATAGGTGCATATTCTAGGCCTTGTCTCTAAGGAGAAGGCTACTCTTATTATTCCTATTTAAATAAACAATAAAATTCTTGTCCAGTGGATATCAACCATATTTTACCTTAGAAATTCAGAGAACTTCTTCACCATTGTGTCTATAGATTCTCCAAAGAAAAATGAATGGAAACAAACCTTCCAAATATCTTCATTCATGTGAACTCTTACTGAGACCAAGTGTAGCATTTATAAATCAAACCCCATCTAAAATATTTTCCTATAAAAATTTACCGATTATTTTCACTATCACTTTGTCCTCTATATGTATCCATACAAATGTAACCTAGTAATATTCAAAGTGTTTTACTATCCCTGACATTTCATCAAAGCAAAGAATAAAGACATGCTTAGGGGGTAAGGAGATGGCTCAGTCAGTAAAACTCTTTTCAGTAAAAAAAGAAAAGGCAGATGAATAGTAAATTTCAGAGCTGATGTAGAGCCAGGCAGAGTAGTGAATACTCTTATCTTGGGAATTTCACACAGAGATTATACATAAAGGCAGAATATCTCCATAATCTCACAGGCCAAATAGCTTCATGTAGGTAGCTTTAAAACAAGAAGAGGTTTGGTTTCGAACAGGAAAAACGGTGAGGACACACAGACAGACTCAGTTACCCTCTGACTTCACATCACATGTGCATTTTGGCACACATGTAACTTCATATGTTCACAGGAATATGACACACATACAAACACACACACATGCGCACTCTCTCAGAGGCAGTGGGTTGGGAGGGGATTCTTTCAGTTTTAGTCAGTTGTTTTGGAAAAAATAACATAGTCATATATTCTTAATATGTTCATAATAAAAACACTGTATTATAGTTATATTGTTGATATAAATATTACAACATTGTTAAGTTAATGACTACTAGGTTTCTTTTATGTTAAAATGTTTCCCTTGATAATTCAGAATACATGATTTGATACTCTAATATCATGTGAATGAGATTGAGTTACCATTTCCGAATCAACTCGGATACTTGAGGTTTTTGTCTTAAGCTACTCAATTTTCATTTTCTTAAATATTACTCTGTTCTGCTAAAACAAAAATGTTTTGTGTAATGTATCAAAAAAGTAGTTTTTCACTGTTCTGAACTTTGATACAGCAAGACCAAAGCATCAATAGGTTTGGAGAGGGGGGTCCTTTGTTATCAGTCTTAGTCAGTGTTCTGTTGCTATGAAGGCACAGTATGATCACAACATCTCTTATAAGGAAAAGTTTTTGATTGGGGCTTGCTGATAGTCCATTTTCATCATGGTATGTGAACACAGACAAACACATAGCTGTATAAGTAGCTTAGAGTTCTATATCTGGATCCACAGGAGACAGGAAAAGAGAGAGCCACTGGGTTTGCCTGGATTGGGCTTTTGAATGTTCTATGACCACTTCCTCTAACATGTCCACACTAACTCAAACAAGGCCACAGCTTCTAATTCTTTCAAAATGTGTCACTCTCTACAAGCCTTTGGGAGTAATTTTCATTCAAACCACCACAGTCTCCAAGATTGTACAATGTTATTGAATGCTATAATTGAGATAGACATTTCCTTCTATGACAGACAGTACTGAATGGCAAAAAGTCAGGAATACTGGGCAGACTATGACCTTTTTCTACATATATGTAGAGATTTATCTGAAACAATTATCTTTTACAACTGTGGAGCAGTAGAAAATTCATAGTATGATTAGGGAGGATAGCAGGCTGGAAAAAGTGAAGTGTTGGAGTAGGAAAAGCAATTATAAAGCTTCTTTTACCCCTTTTATTTGTTGATTTATTAGTTCTTTCAGAAATTTTGCAATGTGTTTTAACCATATTTGCCAGCTCCCTAGGTCCTCACATGTCCATTTCTTTCTCCTAGCCCGTGCAGCAATGTAGCATCATTCAAGTCATATTTGTGCTGTGCATGTACTACTGAATGTGTATCCTTACAGCGAAATATCTTTCTTTTACCATGGGCTACAATCATAAAGGAAACTGACTGTCAGCTCTTATTTCTCTGGCTTCTCAGATAGGAATGAGGTTTTGTGCTTAACTCCTCTCTCCTTAGTGGGATATTATCTGATTTGTGTTTGCACAGGTACTGTGTATGCTGTCATAACACTATGAACACATATGTACATACTCTCCACTGTGTTTGGAAGACACTGTTTTCTTTTAGTCACCTACTGTCTCTAACTCTTAAACTCTTCCTTCTCCTGTTCTCATTATATGATGAGTTGTCAGTCTTGGATGGACAGGTGTGAAGGATATTATCTGATTTGTGTTCACACAGGTACTATTTATGCTGTCATAACACTGTGAACACATATGTACAGTTTCTCCACTGTGTTTGGAAGACACTGTTTTCTTATAGTCACCTACTGCCTCTAGCTGTTACACTCTTCCTTCTCCTTTCTCATTATTCGATGAGTCGTCAGTCTTGGATGGACAGGTGTGAAGCAGATGTCCTATTTCAGACTGAGTATTTTACAAGTTGTAGGTGTCTATGCTAATTGCCATCTAGTGTATATAGAAGTTTCCATGATGAGGGTTGAGTTATGCATTAACCTATTGGTATAATGTTGAGTCATTGGGAATCAGTTTATTATTATATCCATTTAGCAGCATAATACTAGTAGGTTCTTTCCTAGAGCCAATGAGCTGCCTCTCAGTTATTCTTGAACCCAGTAATTTTGACAAATATAAGTTTTTATCTTGGTAAATAAGACTTATATCCAATGAAAAAGTGTTCAGTTATTGCAATGATGTTCATACTAACCTGGATGGGCATATCTTGCCAGGCCAGGCAATATTGTAGCTTTCAGAGTTCCAGACAGGTAAAACTGATGACTATTTTTTAATCCTATGGTTTTTACATCACCTTCCAGCACTATTAAAATGAGCCAGTAAGAATGAAGCTTCTATGTTAATTTTTCCATATTTCTTGAGTCAGGTACAAAGTGTCTTCAACAATATGGTCTTCCCATCACGTGCTAGAAGGTAACCAATTATGCTATCTTATATTTAGGCATCTATGAGACCTCATTGGCCTCAAACCATTTAAAACATGGAGATTTTTGTGTCTCAGCCTATGGTATATATTAGGAGAATTGCCACTTCCAGGCTAATTCCGTTGAACTTGTTTTATATGTGTGTGTGTGTGTGTGTGTGTGTGTGTGTGTGTGTGTGTGTGTGTGTGTGTATATTTTGGGAAGCTTATAAAGTAGTTGGTTTCCATATGTCCAGTATGAAAGGTCTTTAGTATTATTTATCTCTTACTACATTTCTTTTGACTAAAATTCAATTTGGGTTCTCTGTGTATTTTCTTAATCTTTCCTTTCAAACAATTGTGTGTTTGGGTACTTTACATACACATATGTATACACCCTCCCCCAACACATACACACAGACACAAAAATGTCTTATTATGTCTTCTGAGACTGGCATTACAAATGATTGTGAGCCACCATATGAGTGCTATGAACCAAATACGGTCTGTTAAAAGAGCAGCCAATGCTCTTAACAATTTATAAATTTTCTGGAAATATTCATGAATCTCCTGAACAAGTAGTAATAATGAAGCTTGTATATAAGCAATACTAGATATAGTTTTAAAAAATCCTTCCCGTCTATTCAATTATTCCAAGGCATTTCATTATACAATTTATTTTTATTGGTTATTTTATTAATTTACCTATCAAATGCTATCCCCCTTCCCAGTTTCCCCTCCAGAATCCCCCTAAACCCTCCCCTGTCACCTCGGCCTCTATGAGGATAATTCCCCACTAGTTCAGCCTCCTCGGCCTCAGTGCCCAAGCATTCCCCTACACTGGGTCATCAGTCTTCCACAGGATCAAGGGGCTCCCCTCTCAGTGATCCCTGTTAAGGCAATCCTCTGCTACATATACTACTGGAGCCAAGGGTCCACTGATGTATTCTCTTTGGTTGGTGGTTTAGCCACTGGGAGCTCTGAAGGATCTAGTTGGTTGATATTATTGTTCTTCCTATGGGGTTGCTAACTCCTTCAACTCCTTCAGTCTTTGCCCTAACTTCTCCATGCTCAGTCAGTTGGTTAGCTGTGAGTGTCTGCATCTGTATTGGTCAGGCTCTGGCAGAGTTTCTCAGAGGACAACCATACTAGTTTCCTGCCAGCATGTGCTTCCTGGCATCAGCAATTGTGTCTGGGTTTGGTGTCTGCAGATTGGATGGATCCTTTGGTGGGGCAGTCTCTGGATGGCCTTTCCTTCAATCTCTGCTCCACTCTTTGTCCCTGCATACTCTTTTGATAGAAGAAGTTCTGGATTAATATTTTTGAAGTGGGTGGGTAGCCCTTCCCTCAACTAGGGGCCATGCCTATCCACTGGATATGATCGCTATAGGTTTTTTTCTCCCCATTGTTGGCTATGTCAGCTAATGTCCTTTCTGATGGGTCATGGGAATCTTGCGGGTCCCTGGCATCTGGGACTTATAGTGGTTACTACCAGTTCTCCCTCCCACAGTGCTACACACCTTTCAAATTTCTGACACTCTGTACTTTTTCTCCATCTCCTCCTGTATATGAACAGACCCCCCAATTTTTAATAAATAAGCACTTGAATGACATAATGGTGTATTATGTTTTAGTCGTCATAATTACAATTAACTGTTCCCATTCCAGAAGAGTATTAGAGTCACTTTGTCACTAAAGCAGTAGCTAAATCATAACAAAAATTGAAATTTTTAAAAATATTTTCGAATTGCTAAGAATGATAAATAAGTATAAGTCTAGAGAGACTGTGGATCATTTATAATTCTCATTGTGGTCAGTGAATAGATCCATCAATTATATGCATTTCTTTTCATTCATTTCCTTTTGCTTTTTCTCATGTCTTTATTCATTTGCTTTTTATTTGTTAGTGTCTTCAAGTATATGTTCATTTGTTTGTTCATTCACCAGAAAATGTATCCTTAGCTTGTACCACAACAAAGGCAAACAACAATCTTTCTCCATTTCTAGTCTCACAGGAGCATAACCCACCCACTTATATTACTTAGGGATATTAGGAAAGTTTAAATCACACATACTCTATCCTCAAAAAAATAGTTCCCAATGACCGTTAAAATTATTGAGGAGAAATTTCTAATTTTTGTAATAACATAAATAATCTCACCTCTCACTCTTCATTCCCATCTCCTACTTCATGTATGCTACAGCCATAATAGGTTTTTTTTTTTGCTTTGCTTGTTTTGCTTTGACTGAAAAGCAACAAGAGAATTCTATCTTGAAAACAAAGTTCTTATTTCTTCTACTTAGAATGTTCTTCCCTTGAATTGTAGCATGAATGACTTGTCATTTTTCATCATTGCTTAAATGCCATCTTTGAGATATTATTCCAGGAACCTCATTTTAAATCTGTTTATCCCTAGTCTTTATAGCTTGTTAGACCTTTTCATTAATTTTACATAATTGTGCATATTCTTGAAAAGAATGTTCTCTGTGAAGATAGTATCTGACTTATTTTATTTCAAGAATGACTATTGTAAAAGCATTAAAAACTTTTGCTTGGATAATTTGATGAAAAATTTTATTGGCATTAGTATTTTAGTAAAGATAGATGCAAAACATTCAAATATATATTATATTGGTGATACAAGTTCATTCAAAATATAAGCCAGCTTACAGAACAGAGTTTGTGTGATGTACTGAGGAATTTTGATTACAATTAAAAGTTAATACAGGATCCTTGAATTACTTGAAGTATAGAAAAATGATGGTTTATTAGAGTAAAATGAATATGAAACCATGAAGTCAGTAGCACAGGCAAACTTGAGGGTAGTAAATTGTATTTATTGAAATTCACTTATGTCACATATTTGAAAAGAAAATAGAAAGCTATCCGAGAAAAAATTTATCAAATGGAAAAAAGATAGCATTTTCAGCAAATGGTGCTGGTTCAACTGGAGGTCAACATGTAGAAGAATGCAGATCGATCCATGCTTATCACCCTGTACAAAGCTTAAGTCCAAGTGGATCAAGGACCTCCACATCAAACCAGACACACTCAAACTAATAGAAGAAAAACTAGGGAAGCATCTGGAACACATGGGCACTGGAAAAAATTTCCTAAACAAAACACCAATGGCTTATGCTCTAAGATCAAGAATCGACAAATGGGATCTCATAAAACTGCAAAGCTTCTGTAAGGCAAAGGACACTGTGGTTAGGACAAAACGGCAACCAACAGATTGGGAAAAGATCTTTACCAATCCTACAACAGATAGAGGCCTTATATCCAAAATATACAAAGAACTCAAGAAGTTAGACCGCAGGGAAACAAATAACCCTATTAAAAAATGGGGTTCAGAGCTAAACAAAGAATTCACAGCTGAGGAATGCCAAATGGCTGAGAAACACCTAAAGAAATGTTCAACATCTTTAGTCATAAGGGAAATGCAAATCAAAACAACCCTGAGATTTCACCTCACACCAGTGAGAATGGCTATGATCAAAAACTCAGGGGACAACAGATGCTGGCGCGGATGTGGAGAAAGAGGAACACTCCTCCATTGTTGGTGGGATTGCAAACTGGTACAACCATTCTGGAAATCAGTCTGGAGGTTCCTCAGAAAATTGGACATTGAACTGCCTGAGGATCCAGCTATACCTCTCTTGGGCATATACCCAAAAGATGCCCCAACATATAAAAACGACAGGTGCTCCACTATGTTCATTGCAGCCTTATTTATAATAGCCAGAAGCTGGAAAGAACCCAGATGCCCTTCAGCAGAGGAATGGATACAGAAAATGTGGTACATCTACACAATGGAATATTACTCAGCTATCAAAAACAACGACTTTATGAAATTCTTAGGCAAATGGTTGGAACTGGAAAATATCATCCTGAGTGAGCTAACCCAATCACAGAAAGACATACATGGTATGCACTCATTGATAAGTGGCTATTAGCCCAAATGCTTGAATTACCCTGGATACCTAGATCAAATGAAACTCAAGACGGATGATCAAAATGTGAATGCTTCACTCCTTCTTTAAATGAGGAAAAAGAATACCCTTGGCAGGGAAGGGAGAGGCAAAGATTAAAACAGAGACTTAAGGAACACCCATTCAGAGCCTGCCCCACTTGTGGCCCATACATATACAGCCACCCAATTAGAAAAGATGGATGAAGCAAAGAAGTGCAGACCGACAGGAGCCGGATGTAGATCGCTCCTGAGAGACACAGCCAGAATACAGCAAATACAGAGGCGAATGCCAGCAGAAAACCACTGAACTGAGAATAGCACCCCCGTTGAAGGAATCAGAGAAAGAACTGGAAGATCTTGAAGGGGCTCGAGACCCCATATGTACAACAATGCTAAGCAACCAGAGCTTCCAGGGACTAAGCCACTACCTAAAGACTATACATGGACTGACCCTGGACTCTGACCTCATAGGTAGCAATGAATATCCTAGTAAGAGCACCAGTGGAAGGAGAAGCCCTGGGTCCTGCTAAGACTGAACCCCTAGTGAACTAGACTGGTGGGGGGAGGGCGGCAATGGGGGGAGGGTTGGGAGGGGAACACCCATAAGGAAGGGGGGGGGGATGTTTGCCCGGATACCGGGAAAGGGAATAACACTCGAAATGTATATAAGAAATACTCAAGTTAATAAAAAAAATAAATAAATAAATTTATCTCATATTTCCTTAACATTTACCAAATATATCACTAAGTATATCTTAAACTATCATTAATATAAAATTTTGGATTAGCTAAGAATGCAAAAAAAAAGTGATTCAATCAGTTGAACTGTATGTGTACTGGAAGAGATAGCTAAGTGGTTAAGAAAACTGACTGCTCTTCCTAAGTTCCTGAATTCAATTCCCACCAACCACATGGTGGCTTAAAAAAAAAACATCTGTAATAGGAGCTTGTGAACTCTTCTGGTGAGTATATAAAGACAGCTGTTGTATACCCATATAGATAAAAATAAATAATTTTTTAAAGAGTTTGAGTGCCATGGTTAATGTGGTTCAGAGCTAAACAAAGAATTCACAGCTGAGGAATGCAGAATGGCTGAGAAACACCTAAAGAAATGTTCAACATCTTTAGTCATAAGGGAAATACAAATCAAAACAACCCTGAGATTCCACCTCACACCAGTGAGAATGGCTAAGATCAAAAACTCAGGTGACAGCAGATGCTGGAGAGGATGTGGAGAAAGAGGAACACTCCTCCATTGTTGGTGGGATTGCAGACTGGAACAACGATTTTGGAAATCAGTCTGGAGGTTCCTCAGAAAATTGAATATTGAACTACCTGAGGACCCAGCTATACCTCTCTTGGGCATATACCCAAAAGATGCCCCAACATATAAGAAAGACACATGCTCCACTATGCTCATAGAAGCGTTATTTATAATAGCCAGAAGCTTGAAAGAACCCAGATGCCCTTCAACAGAGGAATGGATACAGAAAATGTGGTACCTCTAAACAATTGAATACTACTCAGCTATCAAAAGGAAGGACTTTATGAAATTCATAGGCAAATGGATGAACTGAAGAATATCATCCTGAGTGAGGTAACTCAATCACAGAAAAACACACATGGTATGCACTCATTGATAAGTGGATATTGGCCCAAATGCTCGAATTACCTTAGATGCACAGAACACATGAATCTCAAGAAGGATAACCAAAATGTGAATGCTTGACTCCTTCTTTAAAAGGGAAACAAAAATACCCTTGGCAGGGAATAGGGAGGCAAAGTTTAGAATAGAGGCAGAAGGATCACCCATTCAGAGCCTGCCCCAAATGTGGGCCATGCATATATAGCCACCAAACTAGATAAGATAGATGAAGCAAAGAAGTGCAGGCCGACAGGAACCAGATGTCTCCTGAGAGATACACCCAGAATACAGCAAATGCATAGGCGAATGCCAGCAGCAAACCACTGAACTGAGAACGGGACCCCCGTTGAAGGAATCAGAGAAAGGACTGGAAGAGCTTGAAGGGGCTTGAGACCCCATATGAACAACAATGCCAACCAACCAGAGCTTCCAGGGACTAAGTCACTACCCAAAGACTATGCATGGACTTACCCTGGGCTCCAACCTCATAGGTAGCAATGAATATCCTAGTAAGAGCACCAGTGGAAGGGGAAGCCCTTGGTCCTGCCAAGAGTGTACCCCCAGTGAACGTGATTGCTGGGTGGAGTGTGGTAATGGGGGGAGGATGGGGAGGGGAAGCCCATATAGAAGGGGAAGGATAGGGGTAAGGGGGATGTTGGCCTGGAAACCGGGAAGGGGAATAACAATCAAAATGTAAATAAGAAATACTCAAGTTAATGAAGATAAAAAAAGATATACTTTTGATTGAGGTTTGAATGCATCTTCTTTAGACACACTTCTTGCAGCTAGTAGAGAAAAGGGAAATAAAAATTTCTTCTCTGTGAAGGCATCTTTCCCTCTATATTATTCACATTATGCTTAACATTGTAGCAGGATATATAGACAAACATTTTCATATGTTTTTTCTTAGTTAGTTTTTTTATTATGTTATTGTTACTAAACAAATTATAGAGAATATTATGCTACTTATATTAAACATTATATTCTTTTCATAATTTTCCACATAAGGAAATTAGAAAGTTATCGGATAGACCCTTTTCATGAGGTAATTTTCCTGAAATTGATAGTGATGTCAAGTTGAAGTACTTATTGTAATACTATTCAGCTAGATTTTTCCAGGCAGCTTATTTGCGTTGTTAGCAGTCTATGCTGACTGTTAGCTCAAACCTAGCTTAGGACTGTTGATTAGAGCCCTTACATATGCCCCTTTAGCTTGTGTATCTCATAGCCTGAAGGCAACAAATGCAGAAAGACTTCTTACATGTTAGAACAGAGTTGCAAAAATGGAACTAGAGGTAAGGCAGAAGCTGAATTAACTTTTGTGGAATTTTAAATGTTGTTTCATAATCTCTGCCTTTCACTAGGAGGAGAATCAAAGAGTTTGTGGACATGCTTTGATAATTTCATATCTGCTGTTATTATATATACCTTTTTAAGTAGTTTCATATGATGAAATCATGTCTTGCAGAAGCTTTTGAACTCAATCAGCCCATAATTTTATGTTCTTTGTTGACATAAACCAACAATAATAGCTAGCATTTGAGTTGAGCTAGCCTATTTTTCAAAAATTGTTTTATTTCTGAATAGCAACTCAGCTAAATTTATTTTATTTGCTTTTACTTACCACCAACAAGATATCAAGACATTGAAAATATAAACATGAAAACATACAGGTGAGTGAAATTAATTCAGTCATATGTTCTAAGATATAAACCCAAAGTTTGCTGTTTTACATAATGTCTATATTTTGGAAGCAATCAACACTGTCTGAAATGTGGAAAAGCTAATGTTGCCCCCAAGGTTTACATATACAGGTTAAAAGGTAATTCCTATTCTTCTCTATTATGCCATTTTATGTTGTGTATGTATATATAGTATGTATCTGTTCATGTATGTATGTGCACATGCCTGTGTGGATCCAGATACATACATGAGTGTAAACAGGTTTCATGATATCTTAGTTACAGTTTCTATTGCTGGGTAGAGATTGTATGACCACAGCAACACTTATAAGAAAACAGTTTATCTGGGGTTGACTTACAGCTTCAGATGTTTAGTCCATTATTAACATGGTGTTATGCATGCAGACAAAGGGTTGGAAAAGGAGTTTAAAGTTCTACATCTGTGTCTGCAGGCTGCAGGAAGAGAATGCCACACTGGGTGTGGTTTGAGCTTCTGAGATCTCAAAGTCTATTCCCTAGTGAAAAACCTCCTCCAATAAAGTCACACCTACTGTGACAAGGCTACAGACGCAAATAGTGCTATTGCTTATGGCCAAGCAATAAAACACATTAGTCTGGGGGGGGGGTCATTCTTATTCAAATAACAACAGGAGATTAGAGCCTAAACTCAGTATTCATTCCATAGGAGTTGTCTATCTGATTTCATGAAACAACGTATCGTGCTGTGACCTGAATCATTAATTAGGATAAAATATCTGGTCAATGAATCCCAATGATTCATCAGTCTCTACATCTACAGCTCTAGAATAATAAGCATATTACATGATTCTTTGCTTTTTATATGAGTTCTAAAAATGTGACAGGTATTTATGTTTGCATCTTAAATATTTTCATCACTGAGTTATTTCCCTAGCCCTTATCCTAGCCTCATTTGCATACATACATACTTTCCCATATATACATGTATACAAACATACATATATGCAGATGTGTGTGTTTGTGTGTGAAATATTATATGTGTATGGATGCATACTGCATCTTTGCACTAGAGAGAGGGCTTGCCATGATCCATAATCCTCTGTTATAGAAAGAAAGATAAAAAGTATCATAGCAGTCCTACCACAAAATTTAGGTTTTATTTTAAGTCCTTATTCTGAATACCAGGCTTGCCTAAACTTTGCTCTGAAGCCTTGATTGTGTACGGACCTTCCTGCCTTAGTTCTGAGAATTCTGGGATTACAGCAGTGAGAAACCAAATCTAATAATTCATAATGAATTAATAGTACAAATTAAGAAATTGTCTTTAGACTTACTTCCCCTACTATTGAAAATAATTTTTAGCCTTCCAATAAGCAGGCCGTCCTCCAGATAAGGATGAAATGCTCCATTTGTTTGACTTGCTTAGAATCACAACTCCCATTTTTCGTATTTTCCCAGCTTTTATTTTGTTAAGAAAATAAAAACTTTAACACATTTGCTTTTACTTTTTCTTTTATTAAATATTTCACTTCTTTATGTTCCAAATGCTGCCTCCACTCCCAGTTCCTCTTGCAGAGTTCTTTCCTCCATTCTTCATACCCTCCACCAGAGAGAGAGGGTCTTCACACACTGGCACTTCAAGTCTCTACAGGATTAAGTGCATCCTCTCCCCTCCCACTGAGGCCAGACAAGGAAGTCCTCTGTTACATATGAACCAGGGGCTGCAGACTGGGAGCTCCCAGGGGTCCTAGTTAGTTGACACTGTTGGTCTTCCTGTAGGCTTGCATCCCTTTCGATTCATTTAATCTTTGCCCTACCTCTTCTGTAGGAGTCCCTGGCCCCCTTGCTTGGCTGTCTGTATCTGTCCCATTCAGCTATTGGGTAGAGCCTCTCAGAACAGCCATGCTAGATCATACTACCCTGATCACACCTGATACTGCAAGCTAAACAGGCTTGGGCTTGGTAAGTACTTGGGTAGGACACAGTTGATTTTTTTTAAGATTTATTATTACTTGGTTGAGGTAATAATAACTCTTCAACAAAATATTTGCCAAAGTGGTAAATTCTGTAGTAAAACAGTTTTTTTTTTTACTACACTAAACAGTTTTCTTTAAGGCTTTTTCTTTTTTGGTTATTCTTGGTAACTAACTTATTTTCCCTAATTTTCAAAACTTTCTTTTTAAAACGTTTTTATTAATCTTTGTGTCTTTGTACACTTCACATGAATCCCAATACAACTCATCTCCCCATCCTTTTGTATTTGCCCTTTGCTCTTGGAAAGTCCCTCACAAAAAAAGAAAGGTAAAGAAAAAAAAAGAAAAATAATCATTCTTATCTTGCTGTGGAAACTGTACTGTATCTTTGTTTCATACAGTATACACTTTTGTCCAAATATCTTTACTTGCAAATGTTAGTGCAGTGAATCATTGTTCTGATCCAACTCTCTGGCTTCTGCTACACCATCAATATGGAATTCTAACTGGGAATTCTGTCAGATATTCTATTATTTCCCTGTGTCACGGAGATCTTGCAGCTTTGGAGCTACAGAACCACCCCTTCATGCATTCCAGCATTTCATAGATGTGGTAGATATTGGGTTGTGCTAACTCAAAGCCCTGGATCCATGCCTGAGACATATCTAAGTTGGTCAGGATGCTAGTTCTTGTGTGTACCTATGTCTCCAGGACCAGCTCTCCAGCAATGCCCTAGGTAGCTTACTCAAGTGCTGTAGTGGCAAGAGGCAGGGTCAAGTCTCTGTCGCTCATACCCTTAGGTCAGGCTCACCTTTTTCACCTGGTCCAAACCTCTCATCTGCCATTAGTGTGGCCCAGGGAATGGTGCTCTCCTCTTTTTCCCCATGTTGCCTGTAGCAGAGCAGGCAATACAATAGAACACGAATTCTTCTTATGCCTATAAGACTTAATACTTTCTTGTTTTATGATTTATTTTATCATGAATTGTGTGTATATTTGTATGTAGGTGGGTGTGTAGTTTAGAGTACATGTTACTGAAGGGACCTATGGAGAAAAGGAAGCCATACTTTACGGAACTGAGGTTACATGAAGTTATGAGCTGCCCAGTGTGGTATTGAATTTAGGTCCTTTTAAAACGGCAACCAACAGATTGGGAAAAGATCTTTACCAATCCTACAACAGATAGAGGCCTTATATCCAAAATATACAAAGAACTCAAGAAGTTAGACCGCAGGGGAAAAAATAACCCTATTAAAAAATGGGGTTCAGAGCTAAACAAAGAATTCACAGCTGAGGAATGCCAAATGGCTGAGAAACACCTAAAGAAATGTTCAACATCTTTAGTCATAAGGGAAATGCAAATCAAAACAACCCTGAGATTTCACCTCACACCAGTGCGATTGGCTAAGATCAAAAACTCAGGTGACAGCAGATGCTGGCGAGGATGTGGAGAAAGAGGAACACTCCTCCATTGTTGGTGGGATTGCAGACTGGTAAAACCATTCTGGAAATCAGTCTGGAGGTTCCTCAGAAAATTGGACATTGAACTGCCTGAGGATCCAGCTTTACCTCTCTTGGGCATATACCCAAAAGATGCCTCAACATATAAAAGAGACACGTGCTCCACTATGTTCATCGCAGCCTTATTTATAATAGCCAGAAAATGGAAAGAACCCAGATGCCCTTCAACAGAGGAATGGATACAGAAAATGTGGTACATCTACACAATGGAATATTACTCAGCTATCAAAAACAACGAGTTTATGAAATTCGTAGGCAAATGGTTGGAACTGGAAAATATCATCCTGAGTGAGCTAACCCAATCACAGAAAGACATACATGGTATGCACTCATTGATAAGTGGCTATTAGCCCAAATGCTTGAATTACCCTAGATCCCTAGAACAAACGAAACTCAAGACGGATGATCAAAATGTGAATGCTTCACTCCTTCTTTAAATGAGGAAAAAGAATACCCTTGGCAGGGAAGGGAGAGGCAAAGATTAAAACAGAGACTTAAGGAACACCCATTCAGAGCCTGCCCCACATGTGGCCCATACATATACAGCCACCCAATTAGACAAGATGGATGAAGCAAAGAAGTGCAGACCGACAGGAGCCGGATGTAGATCGCTCCTGAGAGACACAGCCAGAATACAGCAAATACAGAGGCGAATGCCAGCAGCAAACCACTGAACTGAGAATAGGTCCTCTATTGAAGGAATCAGAGAAAGAACTGGAAGAGCTTGAAGGGGCTCGAGACCCCAAAAGTACAACAATGCCAAGCAAGCAGAGCTTCCAGGGACTAAGCCACTACCTATACATGGACTGACCCTGGACTCTGACCTCATAGGTAGCAATGAATATCCTAGTAAGAGCACCAGTGGAAGGGGAAGCCCTGGGTCCTGCTAAGACTGAACCCCCAGTGAACTAGTCTATGGGGGGAGGGCGGCAATGGGGGGAGGGTTGGGAGGGGAACTCCCATAAGGAAGGGGAGGGGGAGGGGGATATTTGCCCGGAAACCGGGAAAGGGAATAACACTCGAAATGTATATAAGAAATACTCAAGTTAATAAAAAAAAAAAAGAATTTAGGTCCTTTTCAGGAGCAGTATGTGCTATTAGCCTCTGAGTTATGCTTTTGCCCTGCTTACCAGTTTCTTCATAATAGCAAAATATTCTACACATCCTTAAGGGCCAACTATACATTTGTTATTATCTACTTTCTGGGTTTCTTTCTGTCTTGTATTTATAATAATTTTTTACTAATTTAGCAGTTTCATTTCTTAGTGATATTTTTGTTATACATGGCCCTGGAAATGGCTATGGTCATTTCTTTTTCTATTAGACTTTCTTCCTCAAAGTCCCATTGAGAACCTTGTTTATGATGCATGCTTATTTTTACTGATTTTTCTTGATATAATGATTAAATTAGGAAATTGTTCAATGAAAAAAAAACTCATTAAACATTTTTTTTATATTGACTAGTTACGAGGAAACAAATTTGTTCTGTGGTTAACTGCTATAATAACTTTTTTCCAAGGGACAGTGTTGACCAGTGAATTTGGTTTGAAAAAATGTATAGTCAAATTAGTAATATTTCATCACAAATTCTTGTTTGAGTTTTTATTGGAATTTTCATCTAACTTTCTAAGTAAATCGGACAGTGTTGACATTCAACCAAGCCCTAGGAATAAAATTGAATTGAAGTTTTTCTAATTATAATAATATAAAACAAAGGTCTGCTAAGTTATAATAACATCAATTATAATGAGGGCCCTACTTATTGGAATTTTCTATGTCCATTAATACTCTATATTCCCCATTTGCTCCCTGCAATAAAGAGCATTTCCTTGAAAGAAAATTTAAAAAAAAATCATAATTACAATTTTTCTTCTTATCTTTCTTGAATTTTACATATAGGACGGTTGGCCCACATTTTTTTCTTAGAAGAGTCATGTATATCAGGATTACAATAAAGCATAGTCATGACAGATGTGACAGTGACTAATTGTAGCTGATTCAGGCAATATGGCAAGAGGATTTTCTCATTAAAGGTAAGAGTCAGAGGAAGATTTGAGAATTAGAAAGTAATGTAATGGGGTCAGGGCAAAATGACCACCTCAGACCTCAGTCAACCCAAGTGGAAAATTGCTTGAAAAGCTGGTTAGCAATTTGAACTAGGAATGAAATAAAGTATAAAAGTGTTCTTAGCTCATGCATAGGGATGACCAAACACAAATGTTCTTAAAATTATCTTTCTTATTTTTTCACTAATGAAAGATTTTTTTCAATGCTTATTATATTTTTTCAGTGTTACTGATATGTAAGCAATTACATGAAAAATAAGCTCATGCTATTTTCTCCTTGCAAGTAACTTTGTGCCAATATTCACTTCTCTGTTTTTATTTTTACTCTATATATTCAGTCAAGCAATTTCCCTTAAGTCAGACAAATAGTTTATAACTAGTTTATCTACTTCTTGACAATTTTCCTCTCTAAAGTGTAACTGTGTTCCAGAAACCTAAAAGGTCATCAATATTTACCATTTGAAAATTAAACACGAAAACCTTTCATTCAGAACCTCTATAGTAATCCCTCTTAACCTCTTCAATATAAACTTCTAAGGATGCTTTGCCTGTTTTCTATCCTCTAGTCATATGTAAATATTGTTTTTGAAATTGTATTATTTTTAAAATATGTTTTTGCAAGTTAAATTTCTATCTGCCTAAGAGTGTTAAACACATGGGCACTGGGGAAAATTTTCTGAAGAGAACACCAGTGGCTTATGCACTAAGATCAAGAATTGACAAATGGGACTTCATAAAACTGCAAAGCTCTGTAAGGCAAAGGACACTGTCATTAAGGCAAAATTGCAACCAACAGATTGGGAAAAGGTCTGTACCAATCCTATATCTGATGGAGGGCTAATATCCAAAATATACAAAGAATTCAAAAAGTTAGACTCCAGAGAGCCAAATAACCCCATTGAAAATGGGGGACAGAGCTAAACAAAGATTTTACAGCTGAGGAATATCAAATAGCTGTGAAGCACCTAAAGAAATGTTCAACATCCTTAGTCAGAGGGAAATGCAAATCAAAACAACCCTGAGATTCCACATCACACCTTTCAGAATGGCAAAGACAAAAAACTCAGGCAACAGCAGATGCTGGCAAAGGTGTAGAGAGAGGAACACTCCTCCATTACTGGTAGGATTGCAAACTGGTCCAAGCTCTTTGGAAATCAGTCTGGGGATTCCTCAGAAAATTGGACAATTGCACTACCTGAGGACCCAGCTATACCTCCCCTGGACATATATACCTAAAAGATGTTCC
This sequence comes from Rattus norvegicus, assembly GCF_021556685.1. Classification (NCBI taxonomy): domain Eukaryota; kingdom Metazoa; phylum Chordata; class Mammalia; order Rodentia; family Muridae; genus Rattus; species Rattus norvegicus. The sequence goes on from NC_141554.1 coordinate 88,811,930, forward strand.
AACATACAACAAAGATACATGCTCCTCTGTGTTCATAGCAGCCTTATTTATAATAGACAGAAGCTGGAAAGAACCCAGATGCCCTTCAACAGAGGAATGGATACAGAAAATGTGGTACATCTACACAATGTAGTACTGTTCCGCTATCAGAAACAATGACATCACAAATTTCATAGGAAATGTATGGAACTAGAAAATATCATTTTAAGGGAGTCAACTCAATCACAAATACACACACATGGTATGTACTCACTGATAAGTGGATATTAGCCCTAAAGCTCCAATTACCCAAGATGCAATGCACAGACCACATGAAATTCAAGAAGAAGGATGACCAAAATTCAGATGCCTCATTTCTTCTTAAAAAGAGGAACAAAAATATCCATAGGAGAGGGTAGGGAGGCAAAGTTTAGAGCAGAGACTGAAGGAACAGCCATGCACAGCCTGTCCCACATGTGGCCCATATATGTACAGCCACCAAAACTAGTTAAGATTGATGAAGCTAAGAAGTGCATATTGACAGGAATTGGATATAGATGTCTCCTGAGAGACACATCCCAAGCATGCCAAATTCAGAGGCAAATGGTAGCAGCAAACCATTGAACTGAACTGGACCCCAGCTTGAGGAATTAGAGAAAGGATTGAAAGAGCTGAAGGGGCTTGCAATCCCATAAGAACAACAATGCCAACCAATCAGAACTTCCAGGGACTAAACCACTACCTAAAGACTGTACATGTATTGACCCATTGCTCCAACTGCATAAGTAGCAAGGGATGGCCTTGCTGGGCACCAGTGGAAGGAAAAGCCCTTGGTCCTGTCAAGGTTGGACTCTCAGTGTAGGGGATTGTAGAGTGGGGAGTAAGGGGGGTTGATGATGAGGGGAATACCCTTATAGATGTGGAGGTGGAGGGGTTAGGAGGCTTATGGACAGGAAACCAGGAAAGGGAATAACATTTGAAATGTAAATAAATAGCTTTTTCTTTTTTAAAAGAAGAGTAGGTAGTTCAGCAGTTCAGTTGCAAGAGAATACAACCAGGTAACTAGTGAAAGCTCATCTTCCAAGATAAGAAAACAGGATCAGCTGCCTGTGTGCGTGCAGTGGGAGAGGGGATAAGCAATAGAAAGGAGATAAAATTGAAGGTAAAACAGAAACAAAAGATAAATTCTGTGGGAATCGGAAGTTCTAAGGTTCTTAGACAGTGAAAGTATCTGGACGCCAGTCTTACATAGACATTTCCTTGACAGCCAGCTCCAGGTTCAATGCCGTGAAGCACCATAAGGAACTCAGACAAGGCACCCAGGTCACCCTGACAGTTTTCCTTCAGCTCGAGGGAGCAGGGAACCACCAGCTACCTCTGGAAGTGCTCCAGTAAATGTACAATTGAGAATATGAAAGCAAATGGCACACATAAAGTCAGCCCAATAGAAGTATAAGGTGTGGTGTGAATGGTGCACATTCAAAGACAAACTAGTAAGTGCCTTTACTAAACACTTGAAAGGAGTACTTGTGAGTAGTATGATTCTACTTGAAAATAAACATTTCCAGTGTCAACAAACAAACAAACAAAAAGAATATAATACCTTTTGTGTGAACCAAAACATACATAACATGTTATAATTCCACAAAAATTAACATTTTGCTCTTACTCTCTCTTACCCTCTCTTACCCCGCTTGCTCTTTGTTCGTCTCTGTTCTTGCCCACAAGCCCCTCCTCCCTTTCTTCTCTTCTTCTACTCTTCTCTCATTAAACCTCTCCATGTGGAAAAAATTAACAATTTCTAAACATAAGCAAAGAAAGGAAAGGATACACACCACTGTCAGGATGAGGTGAGTACCAATGAATAAAGAAAGAATATCTTCAGTTCTTAACTTAGATTTCCAGACTCTTTGCATTGTGAAAGCTCACATATACAGACTTTCTAGTTTGGACTTTGGGGACAATATTTAGACAAGTTTCATAAGTGTTGTGCATTAGTATAAAATGGGCTTCATGTTAGATGTGTCTGCCCAATTGAAGATAAATGAAAGTAATTCTTTCTGGCATGATTAAGTAGACAGAGCTACTTTAGTAGTCATTTTCATCTTCATGTTCCTGAAATCTAAGAATGTTGAACATTCCTTTAAGTATTTCTCAGCTTTTAGAGACTTCTCTGTTTAGTTCTGTATCCCATTTTTAATAGGGTCGTTTGGTTTGTTATTGTCTAATTTCTTTAGAACTTTGTGTATTTTGGATATCAGACCTCTGTCGAATGTCAGGTTGTTGAAGAACTTTTCCCCATTCTTGAGGCTGCCATTTTATCCTATTGATGGTATCTTTCGCCTAACAGAAGCCTCTTTTCCATTACATGAGCTCCCATTTGTTAATTGTTGATCTCATTGCCTAGGCTGTTACTGTTTTGTTCACAAGTTTTTTTCCTGTACCAACGATTTCAAGGCCATTCCCAATTTCTCTGCTGTCACATTCATATCTGGTTTTATGTTGAAGTCTTTAATCGACATGGATTTAAGTTTTGTGCAGGGTGATAGACGTGGGTCTATTTGCACTCTTCGACATGCACACATCCTGTTAGACTTGCAACATTTGTTGAAATTGCTCGTTTTTCCATTGTATTGTTGTAGCTTCTTTGCCAAAAATCAAATGTTCATTGCTGGGTAGGGTCACTTCTGGTCTTTGATTCTATTTCGTTGATCAACCTTTCATTTTACATGTCAAAAGCATGTTTTTTTATTACTATTTGCTCTGCAATATGGCTTAAAATCAGAGATGATGATACCTTGAGAAGTACATATTTATACAATTTTTATATTGTTTTATCTATCCTGGACTTTTTGCTTTTCCAGATGAAGTTGAGTGTGGTTCTTTCAAGGTTTGTAAAGAGTTGTCTTGGAATTTTAAAGGCAACTGCTTTGATTCTGTAGATTATGTTTAGTAAAATAGCCATTTATATTGTTATTCCTACTAATCCATGATCATGGGTATCTTTCCATATTCTGGTATCTTTTCAATTTCTTTCTACAGAGACTTAAATTTTTGTCATACAGGGCTTTCAATTGCTTGTTAAATATTACACCAAGGTATTTTTGATTATTTGTGGCTACTGTGAAGGGTATTTTCTAATTTCTTTATCAGCCCATTTGTCATTTGTATAAAGGAGGGCTACTGATTTGTTAGAGTTGATTTTTGCCGAAGTTGTTTATCAACTGTAGCAGTTTTCTGATCTAATTTTTGGGGTCACTTAAGTACACTATTATATCATCAGCGAGTAGCAATATTTTGATGTCTTAATGTCTTATTTTCCAATTTCTATGTCTTTGATCTCCTTTGATTGTGTAATTGCTATATCTAAAACTTCAAGTGCAATATTGAATGGATTTGAAGAGAGTGAACAGCCATTTCCTGTTCCTGATTTTAGTGGAATTGCCTCAATTTCTTTGATTTGGCCAATTCTGCTTGTTACATAGTGCCATTATTGTGTTTAGAAATGGGCCTTATATTCCTTTTCTTTCCATGACTTTTATCATTGAGGGCTGTTGGATTTTGTCAAAGTACTTTTCAGGATTGAATGCAATGATCATGCATTTTGTTTCTTTGAGTTTGTTTTCTTTATATGGTGGATTACATTGGCGTATTTTTGAAAACCATCCCTGTATCCCTGAGATGAAGTCTACTTGGTCGTACTGGCTATGTTATTGGGTATGGTTTGCAAGTATTTTATTGAGTATTTTTGCATCAATGATCATAAGAAAATTTGGGTTGAAATTCTACTCACTTTTTGAATCTTTGTGTGCTTTACATATCAGGGTGACTGTGGACTCATAGACTGAAGTTGGCAGTGTTTGACCTGTTTGTATTTTTTTTTTGAATAGTTGTGAAGTATTGGTCTTAACTCTTCTTTAGAAGCTTGTGCTAAAATTACCTGGTATTATTTTAAGACTTTCAATGACTGCTTCTATTTTCTTAGAGATTAAAGGTCTATTTCCTGTATGCAGCAGAATGATGAATGTCTTTTTATTGGGAAATTGTATCCATTGAAAATTAGAATAATAAAGGCCAAAGTTTGTAAATTCCTGTTATTTTGATGTTGTTGTTGGTAGTATGCGTATGCAAATGTGTGTGTGTGTGTGTGTGTGTGTGTGTGTGTGTGTGTGTATGTGTGCGTCCTTTTGGTTTTGATGGTTAGTATTTATTCCCTATGTTTTCTTGAATATCATTAGTTTCCTTAGATTGGAATTTTCCTTCTTGTATCTTTTGTAAGAATGTATTTGTTGATAGATATTGTTTAAATTTGATGTTGTCCTGAAATATCTTGTTTTCTCACTGAATGGTTATTGAAAGTTTTGCTGGGTATATTAGTCTTATTTGAAATCTGTGGTCTCTTAGAGTTTTCAAAATGTCTGCACAGGCACTTCTGGATTTTCATCTCTGTTGAGAAATAATTTGTAGTTCTGATAGGTCTGTATCTATAGGTTCCTTGTCTTTTTACCCTTATATGGTTTAATATTCTTTCTTTGTTTAGTACATTTCTTTTCTTGTTCAATATATTTGGTGATCTGTAAACTTCTTGTATGCTTATTGCCACTCCATTTACAGCCTATGCCTTATGCCAGGGCATATCGCCAGCTTGTTTACTACTCTGAAAATACAACAGTACAAAGGACTCCCAGAAGATCTGTTGCATGCTGGGCAACTGGTAAGGGATCCTCCCAAACAGCCATAGCAGCTGTGAATCTAGAGGAGCCCAGTGTACTTGGAATCTATCATCTCCAAAACTCTCACACCCTGAATTCTACTCCCTTTCAGGCTTGTGTCTTCTGCCAGGACAGATCACCATATTGTCTGCTCCCCTGAAGACACTAAAATATGATAGGCTGTCTGGATTTCTGCTGCATACAGGACAACTGATCCCACAGTCAGAAGGCCTGCGAGAAGAACAGCTGCACACAGGTTAACAGCTTGACTGCTCCTCTGAAGACCCATCAATCTGAAGGCCTCCCAGGAGATCTGCTGCAACCCTAGCAACAGATAAGCAGCTTCTCTGCCCCTCTGAAGATCACACAATCTAAAGGCCTCCCAGAAGAGTCACTTCAGTCTGGGCAATAGGTCACCAGCTTACATGCCCCGCTGAAGACCACATAGCCTGAAGTTCACATAGGAAAACAGCTACATCAATGATAACATCTTGACTGATCCTCTGAAGACATACAATCTGAAGGCCTCACAGGAGGTCTGCTACATCAAGATCCAAAGTCCTCCCAAGAGACCTGCAGCAACCCAGGGACACAACAGGCAGGCAAAATAGACACACAAACTAGCTAACACCGGAGAAAACCAGATGACAAGAGGCAAACACAAGGCCATAAGCAACAGAAACCAATACACTTTGGCATCATCAGAACCCAGTTGTTCTACCACAGCAAGCATGGCTACACCAACAAAACTAATAATCTGGAGACTAACCTAAAACCCTATTTAATGCAGATAATAGAGTCTTTTAAGAGGAATATGAATAACTCAATGAAAGAAATACAGGAAAACACAGGAAAACCTGTAAAAATCCTTAAAGAAGAAACAAATAAATTAATCTCTTAAAGAAATACAGGAAAACACAATTAAACATGCGTAGGAGTTGCATAAAGTGATCGAAGACTGAAAAGTAGAAGTAGAAAAATCAAAACACAAATGAAGGTAACTCTTTAAATCGAAAACCTAGGGAAAAGGTCAGGAATTACAAATATAATTATCACCAACATAATAAAAGATAGAAGAGAGAATTTCAGATGTAGAAGGTACATTAGAAGATATTGACACAACTGTTAAAGAAAATTCAAAACATAAAAAATAATCCTAACCCAAAACATCCACGAAATCAAGGACAAAATGAAAAGATCAAATGTAAGAATAGTAGGAACAGAGGAAAGTGAAGATTCCTAGCTAGAAGGACCAGAAAACATCTTCAACAAAATCGTAGAAGAAAACTTACCCAACATAAAGAATGCAATGGCCATATATGCATAGGAAGCCTATAGAGCCTGGTAAGAGGTCATGCAGATCCTAAGAGAACACAGATACCAGCCCAGGCTACTATACCCAGCAATAGTCTCAATCAGCATAGATGGAGAAACCAAAATATTCCAGAACAAAGCCAAATTCAAACAACATCTATCTACCAACACAGCCCTACAGAGGATTCTAGAAGGAAAAGTCCTACATGAGGAGGATATGTACACCAAAGGAAAACAAAATATTAATGATCTCATAACCAAGCCAAAAGGAAAGAATCCCAGGCACACAATGCCACCTACATAAAGGAACATAACAAGAACTAGCAATCATGTCTCTTTACTATCTCTGAATATCATTGGACTCAATATTCCTATAAAAAACATAAGCTAACAAACTGGGTAGGCAAAGCAATTTTCTGTGTATAAGAAACACACATCAATAAAAAAGATAAACACTACCTCATTGAAAAAGGGTGGAAAATGTCTCCCAAACAAATGGTCCCAAGAAAGAATCTGGAATTGCATCCTAAGATCCAATAAAATGGACTTTCAACCAGAAGTTTTCAAGGTAGATGAGGAAGGACACTTGATATTCATCAAAGGAAAAATTCTCCAGGAAAAAGTCTCAGTTCTGAACATCTACATTCCAAATTTAAGGGATCCCACGTTTATAAAAGAAACTCCACTAAAGCTAGAAATACACATTGAATCGCACAAAATAATAGTGGAGTATTTGAACCATCTACTCTCGCTCATGCACAGGTCATTGAAACAGAAATTTAACAGAAAAACAATGAAACTAATAGAGGATATGAAACCAGTGAATTTAACAGATATCGACAGAACATTCCATCACACACAAAAAAGAATATACCTTCTTTTCAGCACCTCATGGTACCTTCTTGAAAATTGACCATATAATCTGTCACACACATGCCTCAACAGATACAAAAAAATTGAAATAATCCCATGCATCCCATCAGATCACCAGGGACTAAGGCTTTGTTTTTGTCTTAAATAACAACAAAAACAAGAGAAAACCCATATACACATGGAAACTGAAAAACTTTCTACTCAATGATAACTTGGTCAGGGAAGATATAAAGAAAGAAATTAAAGACTTCCTGGAATTTAATGAAAATGATGACACAGCAAACCCAAACTTATGGGACGCAAGCAAAGCAGTGTCAAAGGGAACATTTATAACATTACATGCCCTGGTTAGGAAATTGAAGATCTCCTACACGAGCACCAACCCTAAGAACACAAGCACAATAATTGCCTTATAACCAAAGGAAGCAAACACGTAAAAGAGTAGTAGATGGTATGAAATAGTCAAACTCAGGGCAGAAGTCAACCATATACAATCAAAGGGAACAATACAAAGAATCAACAAAACCCCAAACTGGTTCCTTGAGAAAAATCAACAAGATAGATAAACACTTAGCTAGACTAACTCAATAACCCAGAGACAGCATCCAAATAAACAAAAGCAGAAATAAAAAGGGAGACATAAAAGAAACTGAAGAAGTTAAAAAAATCATCAGATCCTGCTACTCAACAAAATTGGAAAATCTAAATTAAATAGATGATTTTCTATACATATAGGACATACCAACGTTAAACCAAGACCACATAAAATATCTAAACTAAACAGGCCCATATCCATTAACGAAATAGAAGAGGTCATTAAAAACTTCCCAACCAAAAAGAGCCCAAAGTCAGATGGCTTTAGTGCAGAATCGTACCAGACCTTCAAGAAGCAAATATGAATATTTCTCAAGTGATTCCATAAAACAGAAACAATAGTATTTTATTATATTTATATTTATAATATTATAATTATAAATATCACACAATAATATAATATAAAGATTTTATAATCTTTATAATATTTGAGAAATAGTTTTTTATTTTTTCTTTTTTTATTGAATACTTTATTTACATTTCGAATTTTATTTCCTTTCCCAGTTTCTCACCCATAAGCCCCCAACCCATCCCTACTCTCCCTTCTTCTGTGAGGGTGTTCCCCCTCCCCAACCACTCCTCCTTACCGCCCGGACATTCTCTTACACTGGGTGGTCCAGCCTTGGCAGGACCAAACGCTTCTCCTCCCGTTGGTGCCCAACAAGTCCATCCTCTGCTACATATGCAGCTGGAGCCATCGGTCTGATCTCTTTGGATTGTGGTTTAGTCCCTGGGAGCTCTTATTGGATTAGATTGTTGTTCTTCTGGTGTTGCAAGCTTTTTCAGCTCCTTCAAACATTTCTCAAACTCCTCCAATGGAGACCCTGTTCTCAGTTCAACGGTTTGCTACTAGAATTCGCCTCTGTACTTGACATGCTCTGGCTGTGCCTCTCAAGAGACATGTATATCAGTCTCCTTTCAGCATGCACTTCTTGGTTTCATTAATATTGTCTAGGTTTGGTGACTATATGTATATGAGCCGGATCCCTAGGTGGGGCAGGCTCTGAATGGTCATTCCTTCAGTCTCTGCTCCAAACTTTGTATCCATATCTCTTCCTGTGAATACTTTTGTTCCCCCTTTTAAGAAGGACTGAAGTATCTGCAGTTTGGTCTTCCTTCTTGAGCTTCATGTGGTCTGTGGATTGTGTCTTGGGTAATTAGAGCTTTTGGGCTAATATCCACTTATCAGTAAGTGTATACCACATGTGTTTTTTGTGATTGAGTTACCTCACTCAGGGATATTTTCTTATTCCATCGATCTGTCTATAAAATTCATGAAGTAATTATTTTTGATAGCTGAGTAGTATTCTACTGTGTAGATGTACCACATTTTCTCTATCCATTCCTCTTTTGAAAGGCATCTGGGTTCTTTCCAGCTTTTGGCTACTATAGATAAGGCTGCTATGAACATAGTGGAGGATGTTCTTGCTATATTTTGGAGCATCATTTGGGTATATGCCCAGGAGTGGTATAGCTGGTTCCTCGAGTAGTACTATGTCCAATTTTCTGAGAAACCTCCAGACTGATTTCCAGAATGGTTGTACCAGTCTGCAATCCCACCAACAATGGAGGAGTGTTCCTCTTTCTCCACATCCTCACCAGCATTTGCTGTCACCTGACTTTTTGATCTTAGCCATTCTCACTGGTGTGAGGTGAAGTCTCAGGGTTGTTTTGATTTGCATTTTCCTTATGACTAAAGATGTTGAACATTTCTTTAAGTGTTTCTCAGCCATTCAATATTTCTCATCTGAGAATTGTTTGTTTAGATCTGTACCCCAGTTTTAATAGGGTTATTTGACTCTCTAGAGTCTAAATCCTTGCGTTCTTTGTATAATATAACAATGTTATAATGTTTATAATATAATATTTATATTTGAGAGATATTATATATTTTATATAACTATTTTGTTAATATTTTCATTTTTCACAAGACTCCATAATGTGAAAACTCCATAATGTGAAGAATCAAATATATTTTTGCTTCCATCACTAGCTTATGCCAAAACAATGAAATTGTGTACATGTTAAATTAGTGTTTTCTCAAGAGATGCTGTCTAATAGAAATTTTAATCTTTCATTCAAGAGACTTACCTGAGTACTAAGTCTTTGCTATATGCAAGTATACAGAGATATAATCTAATCTACTATTTAACCATTCTTCATTTCATTAATGAACTTACACTCATCCCATTATAAATTTTCACTTTCCTAGTGGAAACTGGATAAGTATGAAAAATTAAGAACCTATATGCATATATTTTGATTTCGGATACTGCTTTACATTATATTGGATTATAATATATAACCTGTATAATATATTACTCAAGTATTATGCCATATAGCATATTAATGACTACTTCTCACATACTGAATCCCAAAATCATTTTTATATTTCTTCTAGTACTTGAAGATGTAGGTGTTCAAAGGAAGAAGAAAGTTGGCAGAGATGAGTTTTTTTACCTCTTAATCTAGTGTTCTAGTCAGCTTAAATTATTAATGACTAATTAGAATATTTACAATCTATTATGGACAACATCAATTTTAGTATGTTGATACACATCTTAGTCACAGCATGATGGATAATTAGTTAAGAATTATTTAACTGTTGCTAAGTTTAAGGCATTTGTGGTTTTCTTTATCCATTCAATGTGTACACTTTGATGGCTTGGTGACTTCATGATCTTTCCACTTATAATTCTCCTTGCACTGTAATTTGGGAGCAACTTTCATTCATATGCTTAATATATGCTCTATTCTGAGAGTAGAAAGTTATTAAACAATCAGTAAAATTGGTAGGAGAAAGATTCTGTCGAATGAAAAGATGACAAATTTTTCAACTGTAGTTATTTTGCAGAACAGTTATTTCATAATTTAATTATTAGACAAAGTCATAAGGATATTCTTTATTGGTTATATATTTTTTACATTGTGTCAGCTTCACACGAGTACACAAAATATAAAATATGATGAAATTATATGCATAAAAGAATGCATCACATAGTTATCAAAACAAAAAGCTTCAAGTTAAAATTTCTTCTGTTCATGGTTTAATAGATATATTACACCTAATGTGGTCTTCTTTAATTATTACATCCAGTCATATCAGGTTATAGTGAATAACAATTCCAGTAAAAAGCAAGAAATAATAAGATGTGAATTTATCATGAGAAATGTATGCATAGCAAAACTGTCATTAAGACACTCACCACTTTATCATCACTGTGATAATTCTTTTAGAAGTGACTATAAAAATCTTCTCCTAGGATATTACATATATATATATATATATATATATATATATATATATATATATATATATATATATATAACAAATCTGTTCACTTAAAATCTGAAAAAATTTAAAAAAGAAAGTTTATGATTAAATATTTATCCATTCAATCACATTACATAAAAAGTTGGTTAAAAACATACCTAATTCCTTTTTAAATATTTTACCATTATTTCAAAAATGAAAAGAAATTTTATTTTAAATAAATGAAAGAGTACATTTAGTACCACCTAAAATTATTTGTAATATCATTGTCTCTTGAAGTTTTCCAATGCCTAGAAGGGGCAGTTATTTTTCATGTTCCATGTTCAAGAATATCCCCTCTGTTTTGTCTGTGGACAATGAATGTATCTAGGTTAATGTCAGAGACCTATATCAAAAACATCCCCCAAAATGTTTATCTCTGTGTTTATGACCATATAATATTCATTTGTCTCAAACACTTCACATTTAAATATGATTATGTCTAAAATCTGTAAATAATTCACTATTAGATTTTCCTATTTTTCTTTCTGTAAATTTTTATTGGTTATTATATTTATTTACATTTCAAATGTTATACACCTTCCCAGTTTTGATATCCCCTCTGCAAACCCAATATTTCACTACCCTCTCCACTGCCTCTATGAGGATGCTTCTCCACCTACCCACCCACTCCTCTCTCACTCCTCACCCATTGATGCCAGACAAGGCCTATCTTCTGCTACATATGCTGCTAGAGCCATGGGTCCCTCCATGTGTTTTCTTTGGTTGTTGGTTTAGTTCCTAGGAGCTCTGTGGTGTCTGATTTCTTTATATTGTTGTTTTTCCTATGGGACTGCAAACCACTTCAACTCCTTCTGTCCTTCCAATAACTTCTCCACTGGGGTCCCTGTGCTCAGTCCAAATGTTGGCTTCAAGCATCATTATCTGTATCAGTAATGCTCTGACAATTTTCTCAGGAAAAAGCTTTATCAGGCTCCTGTCAGCAAGCTCTTCTTGGCATCATCAAAAGTGACTGAATTTGGTGCCTGCATATGAGATGAACCCTCAGGTGGGGCAGTCTCTGGATGGCCTTTCCATCACTCTCTGCTCCACACATTGCCCCTGTATTTTAAAATATTTGAGAAGGGTGGGCAGACTCCTCCCTCAGCCATGGGCCATGCATAACCTCTCAATACAGTCTCTACAGGTTCTATCTCCCATTTGTTGAGTATTTCAGCTAATGTCATCTTTGTTGGGTCTTTGGAGTCCCTTTCTTTCCTGTCATCTAGGACTTTCTGTTGACTACCCCCAGCTCGCTATCTGCCATCACTACATTCCTCTGAACATTACCTATTACCTGAACCTCTGTACATCTATCCCATCTCCTCCAACACCTGATCATGCCTCCTTTTTCCCTCCACCTTCTCTCTTCCTCCCAGTTTATATAGCCCACCCTCTACTTCTCATGACTATGTTCTTCCCCCTTCTAAGAAGGACTGAAACATGTACACTTTCCTCTTCCTACTTCATGAGCTTCATGTGGTATGTGGATTGTATCTTGGGTATTCCAAGCTTTTTCCTTAAAATCTACTTCTCAGTGACTCATACCATCTGTATTCTTTTTGACTATTTTAACTCACTCATGATGATATTTCCAAGTTCTATCGATTTGTCTGTGAATTTCATGAAGTCATTGTTTTTAATAGCTAATTAGTACTTCATTGCGTTTATGTACCACATTTTCTGTACCCATTCCTCTGTTGAGGGACATCTGGTTTGTTTCTAGCTTCTCACTTTTATATATAAGACTCCTATGAACCTAGTGGAGCATGTATATGTCTTTGTTATATGTTAGAGCATCTTTTGGATATGTTCCCAGAAATTGTATAGTTGTATCCTCAGGTAGTACTATGTCCAATTTTTTGAGGAACCAACGGACTGTTTTCCAGAATTGTAGCAGATATTTTATGGCAAGCATAAATCCCATGTGCCTTTTTGTCTTACTTCCTGTCTTTATACAATATTATTTGCTCATTTGTAAGGTATGAGCAATGTGCTTGTTACAATTTTTTCTAAAATATATTATTTTGTGTACTACAAGTTGTTGATATAGTCAATAAGGTCTTTTATGAGTTCTTATGTGTTGCTTCAGTGATGATTATCAGGGGTTTGCTTTCTTTATTGAGGTGATAGTTTTCATGCTTTCTGGATTATGGAATAAAGATTAAGGATATCTAGAGATCTAAGATAAATACATGTTTCACATAGATGTTCATGGCAACAAAGTCTTTTAGAATATTGTTTTTCTTATAAATAACTAGAATAGATGAACCAAAGAGTAAGTTGCAAAACAAAAGAGCCTGGATTTTATCAGTGATCTGCAATTCCATTTTCGTGCCTAATTTTTGGATAAAAATTTAAATCTTTAAAAAGTAAGAAAAGTTGCATAGAATAGTCACATGACCCATACATGTTGTAATAAAGATACCATAGAATTCTATTTAAATCTTGTTTGTTTGCTAAATATTCTTGATGATTCATGATAGGCATTGGTCCTTTATATTAGATTATGATCTCAGTCCAAACATCAATGTTTTCCACAAGACAATGACTTTTTGAAGTTCTTTAAAGACTTGTAAACTTTTTATATATTTCAAATTGAACCAGATAATAATACCTATTTAGCAGTATTTAGGATATCAGCCATCACAACAGTACTGTGATTTCATATATATGTAGCGAACAGGAATAACTTAGTTGGGTACATAATGAGAATTTTTAAATTTTAATTCATTCTAAGCTAATTCATGCCACATGGATATTCAGAAAGTTAATTAAGATCTGCAGAGAGGATTTAGTTTCTATAAGGGCTTAACATACAGGCATGGAAATCTGTGTTTGCATCCCCAGCATTTAAGTAAAAAGCTAGGTATAGCTGCACATGTAAGTCTAGCATTGTGGAAGAAAACAGATGAATCACAAGACCTTGTTGGATATCCAGCCTTACAGGAAAACTTATCTCATAACAATAAGGTGATAGATGAACATAGTCAATGTGTCTTGCTCTTTCCTTTGCATGTATACTTCAAATTATGCAACCTTATGTGCATGCAACATGAAAGTATATCAAACTCAATGCATATAAATGTTAATAACATATAACATACACAAATAAAAGGAATTTATAACAATGTTAATTAATATGCAAAATTCACTACTAATATTTGGAGTTCTATATGTATACCTGTAGTTCAATATTTTTAATTTTAAATATATATTTGCTTTATTCAAAAATTTTTTCATACAATATATTTTGATCATGTTTCCCATTCCTTAACTCCTCCCAGATCTTCCCTATCTTCCCACACATTCAATTTCATTTACTTTCCACTTTTTTAATTAATTAATTAATTATTTTTTTTATCTTTATTAGCTTGAGTATTTCTTATTTACATTTCGATCATTATTCCCCTTCCAGTTTCTGAGTCAACATCCCCCAACTCCTCCCCCTCCCCTTCTATATGGGTGTTCCCCTCCCCATCCTTCCCCCATTACCGCCCTCCCCCCAACAATCACGTTCACTGGGGGTTCAGTCTTGGCAGGACCAAGGGTATTCTTGTTCCCCTTTTAAAGAAGGAGTGAAGCATCTGTGTTTTGGACATCCTTCTTGAGTTTTACGTGTTTTGTACATTTAATATAATTCGAGCATTTGGGCTAATATCCACTTATTAATGAGTGCATACAATGTGTGTTTTTCTGTGATTGGGTTACCTCACTCAGGATGATATTCTTCAGTTCATCCATTTGCCTATGAATTTCATAAAGTCACTGTTTTTGATAGCTGAGTAGAATTCCATCGTGTAGATGTACCACACTTTCTGTATCCATTCCTCTGTTGAAGGGCATCTGAGTTCTTTCTAGCTTCTGGGTATTATAAATAAGGCTGCTATGAACATAGTGGAGCATGTGTCTTTGTTATATGTTGGGGCATCTTTTGGGCATATGCCCAAGAGAGATATAGCTGGGTCCTCAGGTAGTTCAATGTTTCTCTTCAGATCATATAAATCTTTTGACTTGCACCTTCCAATTTAATGTTTCTTCCATTGTGTGCTAAAGTTTTCATTTTATGCATATATAATTTCTTGATTACACTGTGTTCTATTGTGGTCAGTGGAGGTTCTTTATATCTGTTTTCTGTGTTAGACAATTTATGAATTTTATGATCAGTTACTAGTTAAGCATGATTCTTGGTTGATGTCATGTCTATAGACTTATTATTGACTCCTCTATTCTTAGAAATGTGTCTAGCCATTTAGAGAAGCAACCAGCTTACCTACATTTTGATGGAATGGCTTACAGAAAGACACCTGCTTCTTTTTTGGAGTAGTAAGCATATTGTGACGCAAGCTGACATTATTTTAGAAACATTGAAAAACAAGGATATGGGGACATGTTCTGATACCAGGCCAAGTGATTACACAATGCTTGTGGTGAGATGGAATATCAACAATTAGGCAATAATGTTTTAAAATTATTAGATTCTTATTTATTTACATACAACTAGTAAATGTATCATGCCTGAATTATTTTTAGCTGTTGCTATGAAATTATCAACTTAAAACAATAAGAAGGTCATTTTGGCTTCAATTTTCAGACATTTTCTTTCATGATACATGAGCATTATTGCTTTCAGGCCTCTAATAAGGCTATGCATTATGGCAGAATTATGTCATAAAGCTAAACAAAGAATTAAAAGTTTTTAAAATTCTATGAAAATGAAGGCACCACATACACAAACTTGTGGGATACAATTACAGCCGAACTAAAATAAAGTTCATAGCCCTAAGTGCCTTCATAAGAAATTTTAACAGTTATCATACTAGTGATTTAAAAGTACACCTGAAAGCTGTAGAATAAAAAGAACATGCATGGGTTAGACCTATGTCCCTCTATATTTTTGTAGCAGACCTGACACTTGGTTATTCTTCATGTGGATCCCCTAACAATTGGAGCAGGGACTGTCTCTAATTTTCTTTTTTTATTTATTTTTTATTATTTTTTTTCTAATTTTCTTGACTGCCATGGAATCCTCTTCCCCTAACTGTACTCTCTGGTTTGGTCTCAATGTGAAAGAATGTACTTAGTCCTGCTCCAACTGAATGTTCCACGTTGGGATGCTTCCCCTTCTCCTCAGAGAAGTGGGGGAGATGTAATGGGGTAAGGGATGAATTTGTAAAGATGGGCCTAGGGGGAGAAGGGGGAGGACCATGATCAGGATGTAAAGTGAATAAACAAATAAATTAATGACAGGGGTAGATGGGAATGGAGAAAGAGAGAGAGAGAGAAGAGAAAGAGGAGAGTTTGTATCCACACATTTTTTTCTTTTAGTTGATTTATTTACTTTACACCCTAATATCAGCTCTCCTCTATTCCTATAACCCTTTCAAACCTCCTCCAACTTTGCCACTCCTCTTCTCTTTTGAGAAGGAGGATGGTCCCTGGGTAGCACTCCTCCCCACGTACCTAGCACATCAATTGAATGCAGGACTAGGCACATCCTTTCCCATTGAGGCCAGAGAAAGAGGCCCAGTTAGGGGAACTGGATCCACAGGCAGGAAACAGAGTCAAGGGCATTGCCTCCATCCTATCCCACCCCCATTTCTTGTTGTTGAAGGACCTGCATGAAGACCAAGCTGCACATCTGCTCCATATGTGCAGGAGCCTGGGTCCAACCCATGTTCACTCTTTGGTTTGTGGTACATTCTCTGGGAGACCACAAGCGTCCAGGTTATTTGACTCTGTTGATCTTCGTGTGGAGTCATTGTCCTGTTTGAGTCTCTCAATAATTCTCTCAACTCTTCCACAAGACACCTGAACTCCATTTATTGTTTTTTATGGGTATTTAAATCTCTCCCTATTGGCTGATGGGTGGACCATCTCAGAGGATTGTTATGCTCGGCTCCTGTTTGCAAGCATACCACAGTATCATTTGTGTTAGGGATTGGTTCTTGTCAATGGAATGCATTTCAATTTGGGGCAGTCATTGGTTGGCCACTTCTTCCATCTCTACTCTACCTTTGTTCCTGCACTTCTTGTAGGCAGAGTACATTTTGGGTCAAAGGTTTTGTGGGTGAATTGCTGTCCTTAACTCTTCACTGGGAGTCTTGTCTGGATAGAGGAAGTGGCCACTTCAGGATCTATACCCCCACTGCTAGGACTCTCAGCTAGAATCATCCCCATAGTTATTTCTGGGCCAGCTCTCATCCCTGATTTTTGACATGTCCTATAGATGCCTCTCTAATAATTTCCATTCTCTCTTCCACACTCTCTACATCTGATCCTCCCACCCACATCTGATCTCACTATACCCTGTTCCACTCATTTCATTTCCATCTCTATATCTACCTCCAATATCCATTATATTTCTGCTTTTGAGAAAGATTCAACCGTCCTGTGTCGTGTGTGTGTGTGTGTGTGTGTGTGTGTGTTATAATGTTGCCATCCTTTATTTATGGTAATATCCACTTATATGTGTGTAAATACCATGGATATCGTTTTGGGTCTGGGTTACCTCATTCAGGATGTTATTACCTAGTTCCATGCATTGTCCTGTAAAATTCATAATGCCCTTGTTTAAAATAGAGGAATAGTATCTAATTATGTACACAAAGCATATTTTCTGTATCCATTCATCAATTTAGGGGCATCTAGCATTTTTCCAGTTTCTTGAAATTTCAAATAAAGCTGCTATCAACACAACAGAGCAAGTGTCTTTGGTGGAAGGTAGAACATCTTTTGGGTATATGCCCAGAAGTGCTATAGCAGGGTCTTGAGGTAGACACATTTCCAATTTCTGAAAAACAGCCAAATTGATTTCCATAGAGGTTGTACAATTTTCACTTCCACCAGAAATGAAGGAGTGTTGCTCTAAATCCTCATTTTAGCTGGCCTGGGGTGTCCCTTGAGCCTATAATAAATTTTAAAAGTGTATATGCATTAGATTTTTTACTAGTTCCTTCCTTTTACACTTCCTACTAGTTACTAATAGTACAAGCTGAATATCAAGCTTTTGAAATGTGGGTCTATTGAGAAAATTAACTTTGTAAGACATAGATTATTAAATTGGCCAATGGAATTTTCTCTATTTTAAAGTTCTTTCCAGTTACCATTGGTTAAAGAGATTGTTTTTTACTGTGATATTCACATAACAATGCACATACCAATATTACCAAACATGGGAATAGTATTGCTAACACAATTTTAGTTGAAGTAATCCCAGAATTTAAACCTTCATGCTTCTTTTTTCACAATATCTGTGATTAATTTAAGTCACATTTTTCCTAGGAAACTTACATTAACACAGAAATAAGAGCAGTGTAGAGGGAGACTATGCAACCAAAATTCAAATTTAAAAAAGAAATCTTTACCTTCCCATTAAGAAGTACTCATAGTTCTTTACTAGATTGTTCTCTGTTTTGGAACCTCATAGAAGACTCTAAGAATCAAGTAGCCATCAAATACTCAAACAACTTTTAGTAGTGTTACTCAAAGTGGGAACATCAGTTGTACATCTACATGTAAAATGTGAATATTTACCATTACTTGAAATTATGTCAATACATATGCATGTCCTCATTTATAGCCACTGTTTCAAGTAGCTGTTGAGAGAGATGGTGGTGGGGAAGGAGATTGCCAAATGCTTCAGGATATCATCTGACCAGTATATGTGTTCTATGCCACAAACATATACATATACACACAAAAATACTCACGAATATGATAGTAATAAAATGCTTCCCCATGATTTTAAGGTATGAATAAAGGAGAAGAAAAATAATAATATTTCTCAACTACTAAAAGTAGTTGGAGACAACTCTATCTTTCTAGTGGGCTGACACATTAGTGATGTAGAGAATTTCTTTAAGAGTATAATGGATCTTAATAAGGTGAGAGGTTTTCTCTAATATTTATGAGAATAAAAATAATAATGAATTATGTTTAAATGTAAACTTGTTCATTATTACTGTTTCTATTCTTTCAAAGAAACTTGAGAATGCTCCTATGCCTATATATTATACTTAAAAATATTAAATACTATTTCATCACTCCAGCTGAAATTTATAAGGTCTCCTTAAAAGCCTCAGAAGAGAAGCTAAAAATATACTGTGTTTACTGACTTTTTTATGTTATGTTACTCTAGTCTCATGTGCTTTGAATGAACAGTGATATTTCTTTCAGAAACTAGGGAGTACAGCTCTGGATTTGATAAGCAACAAAAATAGCAACATTGAGGCAAGTGTGTACGTTCACAAAATTAAAGTAGTTTGTTTTGCAATTTATTGTTTCCTTGGTCTTTTAAAACTATTAATGGTGATGTTTGCAAGATGCTGATTCTACTAGTATTAATGACAGTTTGCTCTACCAATCTTCTGATTGTCTATTTATATAAAACTGCATTTATAGTATACAAAGGTATAGATTAAAATATAGACAGGATATGGATAAAGATTACAAAGTTTTGGAGATATTATTTCCCTCTGTGTAGTCCAGTATGGCCTGGAAGTTACTCTATAGTAGATTGTCTTCAAACTTTTCATGACAATTATGCTTCATATTCCTGAGTGTTAAAATGACAGACCTGAGCCACCATTTCAGGTAGTTACCAACATTACTTTGCTAAGCAATACACATAGAAGGAATCAAGCCTTTAATCATAATTATAGATTTTAGCTGAAAAATATCACTGTCCTATAGAATGCCTTGTATTATACATTGAGCAAGATCTTAGAGTGTTTCCTGTAAAATATAATTTCAAAATTTTATATGTATTAGATAATAGGTAAATTATATACATAAGAAACCTAAGCACAAAAGGGAGGATCTAGAATATAAAAGTTTTTAGAGAAATATATTTTTGTTTATAAATTCCCCTAACAAAATGTACTTCAGGGATCCCTTCCCATCAGTAGTAGAATTTTGGTTCATTTAATATTGTCTAGGTTTTGTACATGCATTCACAGTCACTGTGAATTTATGTGTAAAATGGTTCTGCTTTATCATGCAAATACTTTCATTTTTATGAGATGAATTGTAGTCTTTACTTTCTCTTCTACGAGATTCAAGATATTAGATATTATGTTAAGGTCTTTGATGTACTTTCAGTTGAATTTTGTACAAAGTGATATAAAGATCTTACTTCATATTTTCACATGTAGCTATTCAGTTGATTAAAGTAACATGAGAGGAACCATAGAAGAGAGGCTGTCAAGAGAGAGGAAGTGTATAACTGTTTTAAAAAGAAAGAAAAATTAATTGACTAGGAAGGATTAAATAGAATGGGATATAGGACAACAGAATAGAGGAGATAATGTATGAAGGTATATTGAAAACTAAAGACCTTCTGTAAAAGACAAGTGAAAACCTAGTACTACAGAAACTTTCTAAAATATTACCATATTCACATATAAAATAACTTAAATAGAGTTAACTTTTAATGGTTAACAATGGCCCTAATAGATGCCATAGGATAACAAATAAAATCCAAGTTCCAGGAATAAGTTATGTCTTTTGAATTTCCTGGAAATGAGGACCCTTAGATCTCCAAATATTACAAGCTATTGCTAAAGCTTTTGGTTCTCTCCAGAATTTGACAGGAACATCCACCCTATTTCTGAAAACACTATAAAGGCAGAGTCATAGAATGGGAGAAAATCAGTCTGCTTCTAACGTAGAACACAACTGTCAGCTAGCTGCAAGTTACTGTGAATGATTAAAGAAGTAAAATAATCTTCAGTTTTACCCAATTCTGAGCCGTGCATATTACAACATTGACTAGCCTAGCAAGATATGCTCATCAGTGTAGTAGTGTTACAGATCTTTCAGAAGTAACTATGTACTTTCTAATTAGATTTTAGATATAATTTGCAAGACAAAAACAAACAAGCAAATAACACCTATTACTTCACACAAATACCAGGCCCCAGTTCCTATGGACAGATAATAGGGTCTAGGGGAGACCTACTACTATTACTTTGCTAAATAAAAGTACTATTAAACGGAGTTCTAATGATTTATCATTATACATGTCTGCGTTAGTTTTTTATTTTTCTTGCTGTGAAAAGCACCATGATGAATGCAATACTTTTCAAGGGCAATAGCTTATAGGTTCAGAAGGTGAGAAGATCATGAAGGCAGAAATATGGCAGCATCCAGGCAAGCATGGAACAGTAGGAGATGAGAGGTCTACATCTTGATCTAAAGGCCTCTAGGAGAAGACTGTCTTCCACATGACTAGAAGGAGCATCTCAAAGCCCACCCCCACAGTGATGCACATCCTTCAAAAAAGCAGCACATCTACTCCAAAAACCCACACCTCTTAATAGTGTCACTCCATGACACTATTCATACTACCATATTCAAACTACCAAAGCACTCATAGATTAATGACTATCCAACCCTAAGGAGGGATGTTTCTTTTCCAATAAATGACATCTGGCACAAAGACCCAAAACTGGCCAAGGTACAGAGAATAAGAGATTAGGAATTCTCAGGCTTACATGAGATACCCGTATTATACTACTCAGTTCAGTGGTTTGCTCCTGGCATTCGCCTATGCATTTGCTGAATTCTGGGTGTGTCTCTCAGGAGAGATCTACATCCAGTTCCTGACGGCCTGCACTTCTTTGCTTCATCCATCTTGTCTAATTGGGTGGCTATATATGTATGGGCCAAAATCTTAAGGGAAAACAACTTTTTTTTTCTCCTTGCAGCTGCCATTACCAATAATACCTCAATAAGACATAGACATATGTGTTCAACTCCCTTCTCTACGCTGGATTTTTCACTGGTTTCAGTTACTGTAGGACGTGTGTATACTGATATAACCAGTCTTGCCATATGTATAGCTGCCTTATTTTGTCTAGAAAACTGTATTTTCTTGAAATCTTTCAGCACATCTGGCTCATACAAGCTTTCTGTCACTTCTCTTGAAATCTGCATATATATACACAATAAATAAATCAATATACAATAAATATTCTAATTTTTAAATGGATATTAGTAAACGGATACCAAACGTTATTTGGCATATTTATATAGATTTAACACTATTCAAATATTGAGTCTAAAACTTGTAACTTCTACAATAAGGAAAGAAATTTCTAGAAACTGTCCTCCTTTCAAAGTCCCCTTCAATCTGAAATTTTCTTGTAGCATAAAATCTGCTGCTGAAGGCAATTAATCTCATGGGTGTTTGTATGCATGTGTTGGTACACATGCATGTGAGTGAAAGTGTGTGTGTATATGTGTTTGTGTCTGTGTATCTATGTAAGTTTAAATTTTTGCTCTCAACAGGTAAAATAGATGCCCAAGAACAGTACTTACTGTTGAGAGGAAATACCTACTTTTGCTTTTGGATGGGGTTATAGGACATATTTCATAGCTAATAACCAGCTCTAAACTTCTAATCTGCACTACATGTAGAAATTAAATCTATCTCTCTCTCAGGGGGTAATGTTAATGGACTGTCATAATTTTCTCCTGAACAACAGGAATGCTCCAGGGGAATGAATGGAGCATAATCATCCATGTAGTTGAACCAAGTACACCACTTTTCTGTGAATGGATTTTCTTGTTATCTCAGCATGCACAGCATGAAAAGTGCATATTACTTCTAGTCTAATACATCTTAGCATATTAACAGTAGCACAGTGAATTCATTTAGGCAAAACACTTTATTTTTGGTGATCAACCATTGAAAATAAATCATTGTTTCATTTATCATATTTTTGATCTCTAGTAATATTAGTATGGGTATCTCTTTTCCAAAACTGAAATTATAAGACAATGAGAATGTTTTTAATTTAAAATTTAAAATCTATGTACTTACTCTTAATGTAACTAACCAAACTGTTAAAGATAATTGTTTGCTAACACTAGGTCTTTATTATGGATTAATGTATATACAGTAAATATTTAAGTAGCTGTATGTACCAAATGCTCTGTATTGATAGTTTTGCCAAAACATATTTACCTGCCTATGTTTTATTACTACATGAGGATATACCTTCTAAAAGCATTTCCTTTTTGCAAATAGAAAAAGAGTAGTCACTATCAGCTAGCACGTATAATATATAAAGTAGAATGTAATCTTTTGAGAACTGCTAAAATGAATGAATTCTAACATTTGATATCCCAGGAGGTTTAGAATTTATCTCTATCATTATAACCAACTCTATTAGTGCATATGTTGAGTGTTTGATATATGTAACAGTTACAATGTAATACTGAAAAGAATACACTGTATAAATATTGTCCTTATCATTTGTCATTTAACTATTATTTCAGTAGCATTTACTTTCTGTAAGATTTCAACAACATTCTCTTCCCTTTTCTGCTTGAACCTATTCAACCTGAATTAAAACCAAGAGAGAGAAAGCCAAGGTGTGGATTTGCGTGCATGTGAAGGCAGGATGGATAAGGGAGGATTTGGAGGAATGGGACCAAAATCAGAATATATTGAAATATATTTGAAAAAAGTATATTTTCAATTTTGAAAGATCTTTCCATGTTTAACTTTGTCAGTCAATCCTAGCTGCACTGTTGCCTCTTAATAAGAGCTTCTTTTATAGAAACCTACTTTTATAACCATGAACATTCTAATTGTAAGCCTATGGTTATGTTTTACTTTCTAGTTTCATGAAATGGATGAGCTTTGTCACATTTGTATCCATTGAAAATGTTAATACTGTACCATTGTAAATTTTATTATTTTATTCCTGAAAATTATATCAGATATATAGTCAAATATTGTCATATTTTCTCCTACAAAAAGTTTTCCTTTTTTATTTCCTCTATTGGTGTCTTTCCTAAGTTTGTGTCTTTTTTTATGCCATGAAGTCTAGTTAGTAATGCCCATATGTTTCCAAATGTGGGAACATCTGCTGGAGAATGGGAATCCCATCAAAAACAAAATCCTCTAAAATGAATGATTCTTCCTCCCCAAGCGACTATCAACTACTAATACCTGCTCAGTAAGAATTGGTATCCAAAGATCATCTTTCCTATCTATACTAGAGTTTTGCTTGACTTAATCTCAGGTAGGTCTTATGTAAGTTGACATATGATGACTATGTAGTGTCCAGGAGATAGCACTTCACAGCATTCTCCCATATCCATATAAACTGTCTGGATTATTATTGTATGTTTGCATGGTTGAAAAATGAAAACTTAAGTGATCATATATAATCACTGAAGAAATTAATCTTAAAATAAGGTATAAATCCTGGTCAAGATTTTGAAATGAGTTAAGAAGTTATTGAAAAAAATGGTAATTATCTGAGTTAATTTAAGTTCTTAGGAAAAATGGAAAAGGAAAGTATAGGAGAAAATAATAGTAAAGATGAATGAATTAATAAATCTCATTTCTTTGAGCCCTTAAACTTGCTGGTTAGAGGGAAACTACTAAATGAATAACTGAGGAGCAATATTATAACATTATGGACTAAGGAATAATGACTTTGAGTATGTGTTTAGATTTTGATCCATATTTGTAAGGTATCATTACTTGCTTCTATATCATCAATGATGCAGAATTTAATTATATATGGAGAGAGAGAGAGAGAGAGAGAGAGAGAGAGAGAGAGAGAGAGAGAGGAAGGATAAGCAAATTCTTATATGGAATTAGCTTACATAACTTTGAATACTGGGAAATAATATCCACAGTTAGTCAGTAAAATGAATATGCATGTCCAAGGCAGGTAGTATAACAGTTCCAGTCTAACTACAAGTTTTATTTACAGAGAAGACTGATACTTCAGGTTACAGACAAAGTGAAGTTGTTTTTCACATAATCTTTGTACTGTTAAAGTCTTCAACATATTCGATGATGACCATTCACATTGAGGAAGGCTTATTGAAAAGTTAATTTCATCCAGAAATAAGCTCAAAGATATGAGTAGAAAAAAACCCTTTAACCAAATATCTGGACACCCTGAGGTCTAGTTAAAGTGAGATATAAAATCAACCATATGTTCTCCAAGCTGTTTCTTTATGTGGTTTATGTAAATAATAGCCTGACAGAATATAGTTTAAATAAATATCAGTATTAGATTTAGTAAACTATTACCATAATAAACAAACTTTTCTCATTTGTAAAAGAAAGACAACTCATGCCCTTTTCTGAGGCTTAAATAAGTCAATGCTTATAAAGTAGTTGACAGTATTCCTGGTGTGCACAAAGTTCTCAAAAAATTTAAGTAATAATAAGACTATCCTTTTATAATCATGGTCATTTTTTTCTAAAAGGGGGAAAAGGGCTGGGTGTATTGTGAAGTGATAGACACTGTCTATGTAAAACCCAGAGTATCGATTCATCTTCAGAGATTTAGCAGAGTAGAGTACTTACTTCTCTCCTCATAAATACATTACAATTAAATGACTCAGGTAAAAACTCATGTATAACATAAATTTCTCATAAAAGTTAACTTCATTTTATCTTTGCTCTCAACAAATAATAAAATGCTTGAAGTATTAGGACTCTAGGGTGTATAAATCTCTGCTTTAGTTACTCATAATTTTTGAAATATAAACCACCAAGCTAACCTCTTACTCTCTCCACCAGATATATTTCTTTCATGTAGGGTGATATAGATAATTAGGGAATCAGATCATTAACTTAAGAGGACATATGAGATATTTAAAATATTTCTGACAGAAATTTGGACATCATTAAAGATTAGCTTTTCTTATTATATTGGTTCATTAATGTAATGATACTTATTAGTACACTAAACTCTATTTTGCATTGCTTAACGATATTATTGCAAAATTATTATTAAATTATAAAATTATTATTATAATTTATTTATAATAATTTATAATATTTATAATTTATATTATAATTATTATAATTATCATTAATTATCAAATTATTATTGAATTATTAAGGATTTTAAGGACTAATGAGACTTCTTTTGTAGCCAGAATAAAGTTTAAAAACAAAGTATTAATTACACAGGTCTTTTCACAAATAACAAAATAGTCTATTAGAAATATAGGTAGAATCATGCTAATTTTGTAGTTGCAACACGAGTACTCAATATTTACATGTGATACATGATTTAACATCAAGGACATAACATATTCTGTTATGAAAAATACATTCACTATGAAACCACTTATACAGAAAATTGTTAAACATTTTATGCTTTATACATTCCTGCAGTGTGCAATGTATCTTATACCAAATGAGATTGTTTCAAATTTCTAAGAATAATTTCACATCATGTACAGTATATAAAATGATAATATAAGAGCATTGCCTGAGTTAGTTTTAAAGAGTTTGAAAAATTTTTAACCAATCATCTGTGCAGAATTTTAAATAATTTAAATAAATATTACCTGATCAATGCAGTGTAACTTAACTTTCCGCAGCATAGAATGTAGCTTAATATTTAACAGTTTCTTTCTTTCATTGACAGTGAAGTAGAATTAACATTCTAATTGAAAATACAGCCAAACTATCTCAGGTAGGTAAACAAGTAAACATGAAATCATGATAGATAGCACTGTTAATGCATGTGGTTGACACATCAGCCTAAATTCATTATTACTATGACAAGTACAGATGAACTCATATGCTAGGATATCCTACAAAATACTTTAGGATTATGCTCCCATCCCCCAATATAAATGTTATCAAACAAAGGTCTAAGAAAGGAAACTAGAGAATACAGCCCCCCACACACATACACACAAGCACACACCAATAACAACAATGGTAATAACAAACCCAACAACAAAATGTAGAATGGTATTCTAGAGGGAATAATGAACAGAAAAGTAAATTTGGAGAATGGCAGCAGAATTTTAATTTAGCAGCTTGGCTGCTATGGCAAGAGATCACAGCCAAAGTCCTCCTAGGTCTTTGTGATACTTTACCAAAGCAAAGTATGTAGTTTCTTTGAGAATGATACTTAACTATTGGTTCGTTGATAGTTTAAATATACACAAGTAAGTTTGAATATTGATAAGGAAGTTTGGTTTCATACTTTCTATAAATTTTCCTAAAATATAACTATTAAACTTATAATAATCATTTATGTTTTTTAAATACTATGCTAACTTTGACATTTCAAGAGTCTCTCTTTTTTGAAAATAGAAAAGTATATGTTGTTTTCTTTTTGATAAGGGAGATAGTATAAATAGAAAAAATTATTATACAGTACTACCATGAAATTAAATAGCACTTAGAATAGCAAAGAAGCTCATAAATTTAGGCAAAAGCAGAAATACTACTCTCAAAGTTCATTGTTCAGACAGATATTAACGTAAAGGTTTCACTCCAGTAATCACAAATATCAAAAGGTTCAATCAGAAGCATTATAAATTTGACAAAAGCCTGGACTGCATATTACGTTTTAGGCTGTGTTGTTTACTAAATAATTCTGTCTCAGAAGATCAAATAAACAGGACAGTTAACAGAGATATCTATAAAATTGGCCATTGTCTATAAAATTTGCTTGACATTCATATCTTAAAACTGAGGCTCTAATATTGTCTAACAATACACATTAAGGTGATAAAATTCCAGGTATATAACAACAAAGTCTTTATGCCACATTTATGATTTGGTAGAAGAACAGATTCAAAGTATTTTAAATATAATACCATGCGGTTAAATAAGACCTGATTACAAATAAATATAATTTAAAAATATTATTTATTTCTTAATGTGAAAGATTTTCCTCTCTCTCTCTCTCTCTCTCTCTCTCTCTCTTTATAAGTGAATAGTATATCTCCAGAGGCAAAAGAGAATGTTGGATTTCTTGGAGCTCAAATTACAGAAGTGAAAAATGTCACCCAATGGGGGATGCTGGGAACTGAACTGGGATCTTCTGGAAGAGCATTAGATGCTCTTAATGAACCATCTCTCAAGCCTATAACTAAAAGATTTTGAGAAGAAAAAAATACCGAATACATACTGCATTTTGTCTGCATTTTGACAACTGTAATTGTTCAGGGCAATTAACATTAATGTTGCTAAGCATATATTTATGCATATACATATTTTATATATTCACAAAACAAATTGAAATGCTAGTCAAGGAAACTTAAAAACATGATTCACCTTAAAGCAATAATAAGAGTGAAAAAAGGTCAATATAAACTGCTCTAAACTTTGGGATCCTTCAATGTGAAGAACATGATAGAATACAAAACAGAAAATTAATCTTCAAGTTAAACATGCAAACAGATATTAAAAGTACTGACAGCATACTTCTAATCACAGCTATCAGGAGGCTGAGACAGGAGGATCATATATTTGATGCCAGCAATTACAGTTGAGTAATTATATTGAGTTGTCAATATTCAGACCAACATTAACAGGTTTGCACAGACCTGTGACAGACACTCAAATACAGTGACATAATCTTAATGGAAAATCTAAAAGGGCCACAGAAATAAAAAAGAATTAGTAAATAAACTTTAAATATAGTAACTTCCTATTTTAGGTGAAAAAGTATAATCCTCACATTTGTGTCAAAAAAACTCAATTTTCTCAAAGAAATCTATACCTAGAAACATTATAGTTAAGCTATTCAAATACAACAAGAACCCAAAAGTGACAAGAAATAAATTTTATCAGGTAAGTGTCATTGTAGATTCCCAGCTGAGTTTTCCTAAGAAAACGTTACAGGGAGTATGATAATGATATTTTCAGAGTTTTAAAAATTCGACATCCAGAAAAAATAATACTCTGAGTTAAGGTATACTTTGGCAAAATAATATTAATATGAATGACATACTTAAAGAAATATGAAGGGAAAATCTTGCTATGAGATAAAATGATTCTACGGTGTAATTAGAATCATATAAAGTAATAAAGTCATTAATGAACAAAATTACACAGAAAAATATAAAAGACATTGCATCAATAGTGTTTTAAATCTATTTTGCATATACACACATAAAAAATTTAACTACATACAAATACCAAGATACCAGCAGTAAGAAAATAGAGAAGTGGATCTGGGGCACAAAGGAGATGAGAAAGATAAAAGGAGTAGTGTAGAGGGAAATTGTCATTAAGATGTACTATATGACAAAAATCTATTTTCATTAAAAATTAAAAAATCATAAGTCAACAACCATGAAACCACAGAATATTTGTTAATATTCAGTTACAATTGTTGTAGTAACATAAGGAATGGACCTGGAAAGAAAAAGGTAAAGAAGTTAAGCTTTTGAGCACTGTAAAATGTCTGTAATTTTAATCCAAAATAACTTGTTTCAAGATTATTACTGAAATTCCTAGGGCAATCACTGATAAACTAATTTCACAAACTTGTTTTGAATGCCTATTAAGGTTTTAGTATTTGTAGGATATAAAACAATACTCAATAAATTTAATGTTAAAATTATGTAATAGATTTCCCTGCTTGCCTGCCTGTCATCCAATCCACCCCTCCACCCCAAGCAGTCCTCATGTGGAGTCCAACCTGAAACTAAAGGTAGATTGCATAGAAGAATTTTACCCAAATCTAAGAAAAGAGATGCTTTTTTTCAAGGTGTATGAAGCATACAGAACATCACATAAATAGGGAAAAGAAGCTCCCTCACATCAAATAATAAAAACATTAAATGTAGAACAAAAAAAGCAAGAGAGAAAGATGAAGGCACATGAAATGGCAGTCCTGGGACTGGAGAAATGCCTCAGTGTTTAACAGCACTTGTTTTTGGAAAGCGTTCCCAGAACACACATGACAGCTTACAACAGTCCATAACTCTAATTCTACAGAATCTAACATCCTCTTCTGTCATCTATCAAGATTGGACATACATGTGGTACACATGCATAGATGCAGCAGAACATTCATATACATAAAAATAAATAATTTTAAAAATAGGAATATCAGAATAATGCCTAAGTTTTCCATGGAAACTCTTAGAGAGAGAAAGTCCTAGACTGATGTATAATGAATCAAAACTGGCTACAGATTCTTGCACAAACGACCATTCCCAAGAAAACTATCGGTCATAGTTTATAGGAAAGATAACCATCTAAAGAGAAGTTTTTTAATTGATATTATTTATTGCGTTTCTACTCAAGGAGACAGTGATGCCTGATATGATGCCAGGACATTTAAACAGTTTCAGAGAAACTAAAAATAAGGGAATGCAGAAGTTTCCAAATTTCCAAATACATTAATAATTAATACATTATAACTTTTACATACAATGTAGCATATTTTTTTAATTTTGTTTAATCTTTCTTTTTAACACTCCAGATTTTATCCCCCTCCCAGTTCACACTCTAACTCTTCCACATCTCATAATTCCTTCACCACCCCCTCAGTCTCCACAAGGATGCCCCTCACTCCCCAGCCCCCACCCTCCACCCCACCAGACCTCCCAACTTCCTTTGGTCCCATGTCTCTTGAGGGTTAGGTGCTTGTTCCGTGATTGAACTCAGATCCAACAGTCCTCTGCTGTATATGTGTTGGGGGCCTCATAACTGGTGTATGCTGCTAGGTTGGTGGTGCAGTGTCAGAGATCTTATGGGTCCAGGGTAATTGAGACTGCTGATCCTCCTATAGAGTGGCCTTATTCATCAGCTTCTTCCAGGTTTTCCCTAATTTAACCACAGGAGTCAGCAGTTTCTGTCAATTGGATGGTGTAAATATCTACATCTGACTCTTTCAGATGCTTGTTGGGTGTTTCACAGGGCAATCATGATAACACCCTTTTTCCTGAGCACACCATACTCTCAGTAATAGTATTAGGTCTTCTCCCTGCCAAGTGGGATTGAGGCATCCTCAATTGGGAAGTTCAGATTGTTAAACTTTTGATTTCTGTGAACTGTATTCTGGGAATTCAACACATTTTTTAGCTAATATTAATTATTTGTAGGTATATGCCATGCATGTACCTACTATTTTCTAGTTCCATCTATTTGCCTTTAAAACTCAGGATGTCCTTATTCTTTTTTTTTTAAATTCAAAATATGCACACTTTTTATTAGTAGGGTTTCCAGCTTAAAAATTATACTAAATGATATTGTCCTATCTGTAATTTCTGTTTTCAGTTATTTCTAAGTAACTCTTTATTTTATTTTTTATTTTATTTTTTTTAACTTGAGTATTTCTTATTTACATTTCGAGTGTTATTCCCTTTCCCAGTTTACGGGCCAACTTCCCCCTAACCCCTCCCCCTCCCCTTCTGTATGGGTGTTCCCCTCCCCATCCTCCTCCCATTGCCGCCCTCCCCCCAACAATCACGTTCAGTCTTAGCAGGACCCAGGGCTTGCCCTTACACTGATGATCTTACTAGGATATTCAATGCTACCTATGA
Source organism: Rattus norvegicus (assembly GCF_021556685.1). Classification (NCBI taxonomy): domain Eukaryota; kingdom Metazoa; phylum Chordata; class Mammalia; order Rodentia; family Muridae; genus Rattus; species Rattus norvegicus. The sequence continues at coordinate 88,843,007 of NC_141554.1, forward strand.
GGTCAGAGTCCAAGGATGTCCTTATTCTTAATAGCTAAGTCGTATTCCACTGCATAAGTCAACCACATTTTCTTAATCCATTCTTCTGTCTTGTAACATCTGGGTTGTTTGCAGCTTCTTGCTATCATAAACAAGGCTCCTATGAACATAGTTGAACACATGCCCCTATGGCATGGTGGGACATGTAATGTGTTTATGCCCAAGAGTGGTAGAACTGTGGCTTTGTCTTCAGGTAGATCTATTTCCAATTTTCTGAGGACTCTCCAGACTGATTTCCAGAGAGGTTGTACCAGTTTGCAATCCTGCCAGCAATAAAGGAGAGTTACTCTGTCTCCACATCCTCACCAACATGTGATTTCACTTGAGGTTTTGATCTTAGCCATTCTTATTGGAGTAAGGTGGAATCTCAGGGTCATTTTGATTTGTATTTCTCTGATCACTAAGGACCTTGAAAATTTCTTTAAGTACTTTTCTGCCATTTGAGATTCCTCTGTAGTGAATTTTCTGTTTAGTTCTTCATACTATTTTTTCATTGGGTTGTTTGTTTAGGTTTTTTTTTTTTGATGGTTAGTTTTTTGAATTCATTATGTATTTTAGATACTAGCCTTCTATTGGATGTGGGGTTAGTGAAGATAATTTTTCCCAATCTTTAGGTTGCCAATTTGTCCTAATGTCTATGACTGTTGCCTTTGAAAATCTTTCCAGTTTCATGAGGTCCCATTTATCAATTCTTGATCTTATAATATGAACTATTGGAGTTCTGTTTAGGAAATTTCCCTCTGTGCCAATAACTTCAAGGCTTTTTTCCCACTTTCTCTTCTATTAGATTCTTGTATCAGGTTATATGTTGAGGTCCTTGATTTATGTTTATTTGAGCTTTGTGCAAGGTGACAAATACAATTCCATTTTCATTTTTCTACAAACAAACTTCCTTTTAGACCAGCATCATTTAGTGAAGATGCATTCCTTTTTTCATTGTATATTTTTTGGCTTCTTTGTCAAACAAAAATCAAATGTCTGTAAGTTTGTGGTTTTATTTCTGGGTCTTCAATTATATTCCATTGGTTAACCTGTCTATCTCTTTACCAATATCCTGAAGTTTTCATCACTATTGCATTGTAGTAAAGCTTAAGGTCAGGAATGGTGGTTTCTTCAGCAGTTATTTTATTGTTAAGTATTGTTTTAGCAACAATATTAAACAACCAGCCTGCTCCAGAACTCCGAGGGCCTAAACCACCAACCAAAGAATACACTTGGAGTGACCCATGGCTCCAGCTGCATATGTAGTAGAGGAAGGTCTTTTTGGGCAACAATGGGAGGGGAGGACCTTGGCTTGTGAAGGCCAGATGCTCCAGTGTAAGGGAATGCCGGAGCAAGGAGACAGGAAGGGATGAGTGGGTGGGGAATAGTCTCATAGAAGCAGGAAGAGGGGGAATATGATAGGGGGTTTCCAGAAGAGAAACCAGGAAAGGGGATAACATTTGAAATGTAAATAATGAAAATATCTAATAAAAGAAAAGAAAGAATTAAATTCAATAATAAAAAAAAATTAACATCTATGCCCTAGAGATAACCTATGGCACAGCTCTCCATACACAAATCCCACCAAGAGAGAGCTGGTCGCCTAAGAGAGCTGTCAATCTTAAGTTCACAGGAGAGACTATCAATGCATGGTATTACTAAAGAGATAGGCAGTGAGATCAATGAAATAGATTTTAAGAGCTAGAAATGAACTCACACATGTATAGTCACTTGATCTTTGACAAAGGAGCTAAAAGCATTCAGTGGAAAAAAAGACAGTATTTTCAATAAATGGTGTTGGTTCTACTGGAGATTAGCATGTAGAAGAATGCAAATGTGTCCATTCTTATCTCCATGTACAAAGCTTGAAAGACCCCCTTCCAGAAAAGGGATTATACAAGCCTATCCCTAGGCCCTCAACCATAGAGATGACAGATGAATTTTAATACACAGGCCTGGAACTAAAATAAGCCTTATGAGAAAGTTCAAGAAGTTCATATGAGTCCCAAGCTTTGTGGGACAAGCTGACCCAGCATTTAGACAAAATAGCCCCGAAAAGAAAACAAAATGCAGAAACTAGACTAAAATATGGGCATTGCTCCATGGGCCACCTGGCAGGGAAAAAGAAACAGTCCCTGACCCCCCGGGAGACCCGACCACCATGTACTTTTTGCTAACTCATTGTTATGATTATAGCCAAAATAGGTTATGTACATGTATGTTTCATTTATTCCACCAATCACATCCCTGTAACCATGCATCTGCTTCTGTAAGCCTGCTTCTGCTCCCCAAAATATTATAAAAAGCCTACCCTGGTTCTGCTAGGCGCGCCAGTCTTCCGAATTGACTGGGACGCCCACAGATACCTGTGTTTCCTGATCAATAAAAATCGGACTGGTCATTGGGGCTTGAGGATCTCCCTCCTGAGGGAAGATTCTCGCTGAGAGTCTTGCAGTTGGGGGCTCGTCCGGGATCGGAGATCCTCTGCCTAGAGACCACCGACCACCCACCGGGAGGTAAGCTGGCCAGCATTTGTCTTGTCTTGTCTTGTCTTGCTTTGTGACTTGTTCTGTAAATGTTTAGTTACTTGGCTTGGGTCTAGACCGTTTGTATTTGGGCGGGCCAGAGAAGGAGCTGACGAGCTCAGACTTCTCCCCCGCAGCCCTGGAAGATGTTCCAAGGGTGTTTGGAGCCCGATTTGTCGGAGCTCAGTCCGTATCAGAAGGATACGTAGTTTTGGTGGAGGGTGAGGGATCCGGACCCTCAGTGCGTCCCTCCGACTTTTTACTTTCAATTTTGCGCCATAGCCGAGTGGCGCGCTTGACTGTTGCTTGTTTGATTGTTGGGTGTGTTTGTCTTGTTTGCTCTCTAATTTACCTTGAAACTAACATGGGACAGTCTTTAACAACACCGTTGAGTCTTACTCTCGACCACTGGAAGGACGTCCGGGACCGAGCAGATGAACAAGGGGTCGAAATTAAGAAGGGGAAGTGGCAGACCCTCTGCACTTCTGAGTGGCCCACTTTTGGAGCCGGATGGCCGGTGGATGGTACTTTTAACAAAACTGTTATTTTACAGGTCAAGGATCAGATCTTCCATAAAGGACTACATGGACATCCTGACCAGGTGCCTTACATTATCACCTGGGAAAGCCTTGCCTTTGAGCCCCCTTCTTGGGTGCAACCATTTGTAGACTTAAGTTGGCCCCCTACTCCCTCAGCCCCACTTGCTCCTCTCCCAACCCCTTCCTCTCTCTTTCCTGTCCGGACCAAGAAGGAATCTCCTAAAACTACATTTAAACCTAAGCCGGTGCTTCCGGAAGATTCTAACTCTCCCCTTATAGATCTCTTACCTGAGGAGCCTCCTCCATACCCTGTATCTACCAGGACACCCCAGGAGGCAGAAGCAAGATCGTCTGCCCTCCCAGAAGCTGAACCCCAGTCTGAGGCAGCATCCTCTCCAATAGCAGGGAGACTACGCCATAAGCGGGAAACAGTACCGGATTCGACTTCGCAGGCCTTTCCCCTTAGACAGGGAACGGGAGGGCAGACCCAGTATTGGCCTTTTTCCGCGGCCGATATTTACAACTGGAAGCAGCACAACCCCCCTTTTTCCAAGGACCCAGTGGCCCTTACTGAATTAATAGAATCTGTTTTACTTACACATCAGCCCACTTGGGATGATTGTCAGCAGCTTTTACAGGCCCTTTTGACTTCGGAGGAGAAACAGAGGGTGTTTCTGGAAGCCAGGAAGCATGTCCTGGGGGATGATGGGCGTCCTACTCAGCTGCCTGATGCACTTGATGATGCATTTCCACTCACAAGGCCAAATTGGGACTTCAATACGGTTGACGGTAGGGGACACCTACGCCTTTACCGCCAGTTGCTTTTAGCGGGTCTCCGAGGGGCTGCCCGGCGCCCAACCAATTTGGCTCAGGTGAAGCAGGTATTACAGGGGGCCGATGAGACCCCCTCAGCTTTCTTAGAAAGACTAAAAGAGGCCTATCGCATGTACACACCCTATGATCCAGATGACCCAGGGCAGATGACGAGTGTTTCTATGTCCTTCATCTGGCAGGCTGCGCCAGATATCAGGGCTAAGTTACAGAGGTTGGAAAACCTACAGGGTTATACACTGCAGGACTTGCTTAAGGAAGCAGAGAGGATTTTTAATAAGAGAGAGACCCAAGAAGAGAAGATTACGTAGGGAGAAAGATGAGAGGGAGAGAAAAAGGAGTAAGGAGCTGAATCGGATTTTGGCCGCCGTAGTCCAGAGTCAGGGAAGGAAGGGAGACAGGAAGGGAAATCGAAAGGGGCTGAAGCTGGACAAGGATCAGTGTGCTTACTGCAAGGAGAAAGGACATTGGGCCCGAGATTGCCCTAAGAACCCTAAGAACTCCCGTGGACCCCGGAAGAAGCCAGAGACCTCCCTTTTGACCCTAGATGAAGATTAGGGAGGTCAGGGCCAGGAGCCCCCCCCTGAGCCCAGGATAACTCTTGAAGTAGGGGGGCAGCCCGTTACCTTTCTAGTGGACACTGGAGCTCAACATTCAGTCCTCACCCAGGCTCATGGACAGCTCAGTGACCGTACAGCCTGGGTGCAAGGAGCCACTGGTGGCAAGACATATCGATGGACAACAGACCGCCGGGTTCAGCTGGCTACTGGTAAGGTGACACATTCTTTTCTACATGTTCCGGATTGTCCATACCCTCTACTGGGCCGTGACTTGCTCGCTAAACTAAAAGCACAAATTCATTTTGAAGAAGGAGGGGCCCGGATAACTGGTCCCCAGGGGACCCCTCTCCAAGTTCTAACCCTTCAATTAGAGGACGAATATAGACTATATGAACCGGGACATGATAAGCCACAAACTACAGAAATAGACTCTTGGGTCACGAAGTTCCCACTAGCATGGGCAGAGACTGGGGGAATGGGACTAGCGCTTCAGCAGCCTCCTTTGATTATTCAGCTAAAGGCCACGGCAGTTCCAGTTTCTATAAAGCAGTATCCCATGTCACAGGAGGCCTACCAGGGAATAAGACCACATATTAGAAGGCTTCTAGACCAGGGCATTTTAGTCCCTTGCCGGTCGCCATGGAATACGCCCTTGCTACCTGTCAAAAAGCCAGGAACTGGAGATTACAGGCCAGTACAAGATTTAAGGGAGGTCAATAAAAGGGTAGAAGACATCCATCCGACTGTCCCAAACCCTTACAACTTACTCAGTACTCTGCCCCCCACACATACTTGGTATACGGTTTTGGACCTGAAAGTTGCTTTCTTTTGTCTCCGGCTCAGCCCGGAAAGCCAACCTTTATTTGCTTTTGAATGGAAAGATCCAGATTTGGGACTTTCGGGTCAGTTGACTTGGACTAGATTGCCCCAGGGATTTAAAAATAGTCCCACTCTGTTTGATGAAGCTTTACATCGAGATTTGGCTGATTTTCGAGTCCAGTACCCCTCTCTTATACTCCTGCAATATGTTGATGACCTGCTTTTGGCAGGTGCCACTGAGAGGGCATGCCGTTTGGGGACAGAATCCCTCCTACAGACTCTGGGGTGCCTGGGCTATAGGGCCTCAGCGAAAAAGGCCCAAATATGCCAAACTCAAGTCACTTATCTGGGATATCAGCTGAAAGATGGACAGAGGTGGTTAACCTCAGCTCGAAAACAGACTGTGGCTGGCATCCCGGTTCCAAAAAGCCCCCGTCAGCTGAGGGAGTTCTTAGGCACGGCAGGATTCTGCCACCTCTGGATCCCGGGTTACGCCGAGATGGCTGCTCCCCTATACCCGCTTACTAAACAAGGGACATTGTTCCAATGGGGGTCACAACAACAACAAGAGGCTTTTGACAACATCAAGCGTGCCTTATTGTCCTCCCCTGTCCTTGGCCTCCCAGATGTTACCAAGCCTTTCGAGCTGTTTGTAGATGAGAAGAAAGGCTATGCAAAAGGAGTTCTTACACAAAGACTAGGGCCCTGGAAGCGGCCAGTGGCCTATTTATCAAAGAAGTTAGACCCCGTTGCTTCAGGATGGCCACCTTGCCTGAGGATGGTAGCAGCAATTGCACTCCTGACTAAGGATGCTAATAAACTGACCCTAGGACAGCCTCTGACTATTTTGGCACCTCATGCGGTAGAGGCCCTGATAAAACAACCTCCTGACCGATGGCTCTCTAATTCCCGCATGACTCATTACCAAGCTATGTTGTTAAACACGGAGAAGGTCCAGTTTGGTCCAGTAGTGGCTTTGAATCCGGCTACCCTACTCCCCTTACCGGAAGGAGCTGAGCCACATGACTGCCTGCAGATTTTAGCAGAAACACATGGAACCAGACCAGATCTAATGGACCAGCCTCTTCCGAATGCTGACTACACCTGGTATACGGATGGCTGCAGTTATGTTGCGGATGGGGAGCGGAGGGCTGGAGCTGCCATCACCACCGAAGATGAGGTAATCTGGGCAAGTGCCTTACCTGCAGGTACCTCCGCTCAACGAGCCGAGCTCATTGCTTTGACACAGGCTCTTAAGATGGCAGAAGGTAAGAGACTAAATGTATATACTGACAGCCGTTATGCATTTGCTACCGCACATATTCATGGTGAAATCTACCGGAGACGGGGATTACTTACATCAGAAGGAAAAGAGATCAAAAATAAGGCTGAGATCTTAGCTCTCTTAAGGGCTCTATTCCTACCAAAAGGACTGAGTATCATACATTGTCCAGGACACCAAAGGACAGAGTCCAGAAGCCCGGGGAAACCGGCTGGCCGACGCTTCGGCTCGAAAGGCTGCAGAGAAAGGACAGATCCTAACTCTGGTCAGTGCAGATAACCATGAGCAAGTTTCCCCATGGCCATATGATTCAGAGGACATAAACCTCCTAAAGAAAATGGGGGCAGTATACTCTCCCCGACTAAAAAGATGGGTCTATAAAGAGAAGATTGTCATGCCTACAAAATTGACTTTTGAATTAATATCTTATTTACATAAACTAACTCACCTGGGAATCAAGAAGATGAGAACTCTCCTGGAGCGAGAAGAAATAGGTCTTTACCTTTTGGGACAGGGTCAGGCCTTGCGAGAAGCGACTGAAAACTGTAAAGCTTGTGCCCAAGTGAACCCAGGGAAGGTGAAAAATGGTATTGGGACTCGTCCCAGGGGGCATCGTCCTGGCATCCATTGGGAGATTGATTTTACTGAAATCAGACCAGGCATGTATGGGTACAGATATCTGCTGGTGTTTGTGGATACATTTTCAGGATGGGTCGAGGCCTTTCCCACCAAACATGAGACTGCAAAGGTAGTCACCAAGGAACTTCTTGAAGAGATTTTTCCCAGGTATGGTATGCCGCAAGTCCTGGGATCGGACAACGGGCCCGCTTTCGTTTCCCGGGTAAGTCAGTTGGTGGCCAAATTACTGGGGATTGATTGGAAACTACATTGTGCATACAGACCCCAGAGTTCAGGACAGGTAGAGCGTATGAATAGAACAATTAAGGAGACTTTATCCAAACTTACGCTTGCAACTGGCACAAAGGATTGGGTTTCCCTCCTCCCCTTAGTTCTTTACAGGGCCCGGAACACACCGGGCTCTCATGGGTTGACTCCTTTTGAGATAGTATATGGGGCACCACCCCCATTTATTGATTTCTTTAATTCCAATATTGCTAATCTTACTAATAGCCCTTCCCTGGAAACCCATCTACAAGCTTTGCAGCTCGTACAAAGAGACATCTGGAGACCTCTAGCTGCGGCATACCGGGACAGACTTGATCAGCCGACTGTGCCACACCCGTTCCAGGTGGGAGACCTCGTATGGGTACGCAGACACCAGATTAAGAATCTTGAGCCTCGGTGGAAAGGACCCTACACTGTCCTCCTGACGACGCCAACCGCCCTGAAGGTGGACGGAATTGCTGCGTGGATCCACTCTTCACACGTCAAGGCAGCCCAACCGGAGGAAGCCACCGCACAGCAGACATGGAGAGCCCAACGCACCCGGAACCCCTTAAAACTGCGACTCACACGCGTACACTCCTGACACTAATCACCCTGAGCATGTGCTGGAGGGAGGGGGTTGCTGGACAACCAAGCCCTCACCAGGTTGTCAACCTTTCTTGGGTTATAGGCAACCTGGAGACGGGGTGGACACAGGTGTTAGCCAACGGTGCTCACTCCCCAGGCACCTGGTGGCCTACTCTAACCTTTGATTTATGTCAGTTGGCAAAAGATTCATGGGGACGTACTGCGAAATCTCCCCGCAATTCTTACCCCCCTTGCCGGCATTCTAGTTGGTATGTCTGTCCGGGAGGGAAAAGGACCGCCCAATGTGGGGGGCCAGAAACCTTTTACTGTGCTAAATGGGGGTGTGAGACTCATACTAATGGGCCCTGGAAAGCTAAAGGGGGAGATCTCGTGACTTTTACTGGCTTAGCTGGGGAATCCAACATCCAAATGAGGTTCACTGAGGCAGGAAAGAAACATGATTGGAAATCTGGGGTATGGTGGGGTCTCCGCCTCAATACCCCTGGGCAGACCCATCCGGGCCTGTTGTTTTCTCTCCAACTGGTTCGAGAGCGAATTGCCCCAGCCGTAGGACCTAACCTAGTCCTAAAGGATCAAAGAACCCCCTTACTTCCGGCTCCAGCCCATTTGCCTAGATTCACTCAAACCCCTCTAGTAACCCACTCCTTCACAAGTAGAGATTCTGCCACTCCGACCACTCACGCCCCAGGTACAGGAGATCGGCTACTTAATCTAGTAAAGGGTGCATATCTAACTCTCAATTATTCAGATCCATTTAGAACTCAAGAGTGCTGGCTATGTCTAGTCTCCAGCCCACCTTACTATGAAGGAGTAGCAGTTTTAGGCAATTACACCAACCAGACTATAGCCCCAGAGAGATGTTCTGCTAGTCTCAACCATAGATTGACACTGCCCGAGGTCACAGGACAGGGGCTCTGTATAGGAACCGTGCCACCCACTCATCAGGCACTCTGCAATGTCACAAGAAAAGCTCCCACTGGGAAATATTATTTGGCTGCCCCACCAGGCACTTATTGGGCCTGCAATACTGGACTAACTTCGTGCATTTCAGCCATTATTTTAAATCAAACATCTGATTATTGTGTATTGACAGAAATTTGGCCCAAAGTCATCTATCATGAGCCCGAGTATGTGTATTCTTATTTTGAGGAACATCCACGGATTAAGAGAGAGCCCATCACTCTGACTTTAGCCCTGTTGATAGGAGGAATTACCTTTGGAGGAGTAGCTGTAGGTATAGGGACAGGAACGACTGCCCTTATAGAGACAGGCCACTTTCGTCAATTGCAAGCAGCTATGAATGCAGATTTGAAAGCGATCGAAGAATCTATAAGTGCTTTAGAAAAGTCTTTGACATCTCTGTCAGAGGTGGTCTTACAGAACAGAAGGGGGCTTGATATGATGTTCCTCCGAGAAGGTGGGTTATGCGCTGCTCTAAAAGAAGAATGCTGCTTTTATGCTGACCATACTGGGATAGTAAAGGACAATATGGCCAAACTCCGTGAGCGTTTAGCACATAGGCAAAGGATGTCTGAGTCCCAGCAGGGATGGTTTGAAGGGTGGTTTAATCGATCCGCATGGTTTGCTACCCTGCTATCAACTTTGATGGGACCTTTAATAATCCTTCTCCTGATTCTCCTATTTGGACCCTGCATCCTAAACAAATTAGTATAGTTCATAAAAGATAGGCTTTCAGTTATTCAAACTTTTGTGTTAAGACAACAGTACCAATTAGTAGAACAACAACCAACTGAAGTACCTTAAATGACTCAATAAATGAGTGAAAGATTCCACTCAAGGACAAAAAGAAAATGGGGGAATGAAAGACCCCCTTCCAGAAAAGGGATTATACAAGCCTATCCCTAGGCCCTCAACCATAGAGATGACAGATGAATTTTAATACACAGGCCTGGAACTAAAATAAGCCTTATGAGAAAGTTCAAGAAGTTCATATGAGTCCCAAGCTTTGTGGGACAAGCTGACCCAGCATTTAGACAAAATAGCCCCGAAAAGAAAACAAAATGCAGAAACTAGACTAAAATATGGGCATTGCTCCATGGGCCACCTGGCAGGGAAAAAGAAACAGTCCCTGACCCCCCGGGAGACCCGACCACCATGTACTTTTTGCTAACTCATTGTTATGATTATAGCCAAAATAGGTTATGTACATGTATGTTTCATTTATTCCACCAATCACATCCCTGTAACCATGCATCTGCTTCTGTAAGCCTGCTTCTGCTCCCCAAAATATTATAAAAAGCCTACCCTGGTTCTGCTAGGCGCGCCAGTCTTCCGAATTGACTGGGACGCCCACAGATACCTGTGTTTCCTGATCAATAAAAATCCTCTTGCACATTGCAGCCTGTGGACTCGGACTGGTCATTGGGGCTTGAGGATCTCCCTCCTGAGGGAAGATTCTCGCTGAGAGTCTTGCAAGCTCAAGTACAAGTGTGTCAATGACCTCCACATAAAACCAAATGCACTGAAACTAGTAGAAGAGAAAGTGGGGAAGAGCCTTGAACACATTGGTACTAGTGAAATATTGCTGAACTGAATGCCAATGGTTTATGCTCTAAGATCAAGAGTAGACCAATGGACCCCTTAAAATTGCAAGGCTTCTGTAAGACAAGGCACTGACATTAGGAAAAAATGGCAACTAATAGATTAAGAAATGATCTTTAAAAACAGTTCTTTACCAATCCTATATCCAATAGAGGTCTATTAGGCAATATATATATATATATATATATATATATATATATATATATATATATATATCAAGGAGTTAGACTCCAGAGAATCAAATAACCCCATTAAAAATGAGAATTCTAAAAAAAGAATCTCAGCTGAGGAATATTGAAAGGCCAATAATCACCTAAAGAAATGTTCAACACCAACAATCATCAGGGAAATGCAAATCAAAACAACCCTGAGATTACACATCATACAGTCAGAATAGCTATGCTCAAGTGACAGCAGATGCTGGCAAGGATGTGGAGAAAGAGCAACACTCCTTCATTATTGCTAGGATTGCAAGCTGATACAACTACTCTGGAAATCGGTCTGGAGGTTCCTCGGAAAATTGGACATAGTGATTGATGAGGTCCCAGCTATATCACTACTGGACATATACCTAAAAGATGCTCCAACATATAATAAGTACACATCCTCCACTATGTTCATAGCAGCCTTGTTTATAATGGCTAGAAGCTGGAAAGAAGCCAGATGTTCTTCAAAAGAAGAATGGATATAGAGAATGTGGTACATTTGCAAAATGGCATACTATTCAGCTATTAAAAACAATGATTTCATGAAATTCTTAGGCAAATAAATGGAACTAGAAAATAACTTCCTGAGTGAAATAATCCAGTCACAAAAGAACACACATGGTATGCACTCAAGGTAAATGGATATTATCACAAATCTTGCAATACCCAACATACAAAACACAGACCATACAATGATCAAGAAGAAGGTAAATCAAAGTGTGCATGTTTCAGGCCTTCTTAGCAGGGGGGACAAAATACTCATGGGAAGTAGAAAGTGGGAGAGACTTGGGAGGAAGGGAGAAGGGGGAGGGGAAAAGGGGGGCAGAATCAGGTATGGGAGGAGATGGGAAAAATACATAAGGTCAGGAATTTAACAGAGTTGTGTAGCAATGGGGGATGGGGAAATGAGGCTAGCCACAAGCAAGTCCCAGATGCCAGGAAAGCAAAAGGCTCCCAGAACCCAATGGTGATGAAAGTAGCTAAAATTCCAAACACAAGGGAGGAAGAACCTGTTGAGACCATATCCAGAGATTAGGCAAGACCCCTGGTAGGGGCATGGAGTCACCCATTCATCTCCAAATTTTTAACACAGAATGGCTTCTCTCTCAAGAAAATACGGAGACAAAGTGTGGAACAGATACTGCAGGAAAAGCCATCCAGATACTTCCCCACCTGGCGATCCATCCTATATATGGACACCAAACTCAGACACTATTGTGGATTCAAAGAATTGCTGGATGACAGGAGCCTGATATAGTTGTCTGATAAGCTCTGCCAGAACCTAAGAAAAACAGAGGTAGAGGCTTGCACACAACCATTGGGCTGAGCACAGGGTGCCCAGTGGACGAGTTAGAGAAAGGACAGAAGGAGTTTAAGGGGTTTGCAACCCCATAGGGAAGAACAACAAAATTAACTAATTAGATCCCCCCAGAGTTCCCAAGGAATAAACCACCAATTAAAGAGTATCCATGCCTCTTAGCAGAGGTTGGTTTGTTGAACATCAATGGGAGGAGAGCCCCTTGGTCCGTTGAAGGCATGATGCCCCAGTGTAAGGGAATGCCAGCATGGGGAGGAAGGCTTGGGTGGGGGTTTGTGGAGGGGAAACTGTGAAAAGGGATAAATAACATTTGAAATGTAAATGAACAAAATATCCAATAATCAAAAAGAAAAAAAAAAGAATTGTTTTCACTACTATAGGTTTTTTGCCTTTATGGATGAATTTGAGAATTGCGATTTCTGTGTCATTGAAGAATTTTCTTGGGATATTGATAGGTATTTTGCATTGTAATATCACCACAAGATTATAGGGATCAGGGAATAAAATATGTTGGTTGGAATAACAATGACCTGCATAGGCACATGTGTTTGAATACTTGGTCTGGAGTTGATACAACTGTTTGGGATGGACTTGAGGGAGGTATGTCTCTAGGGGTGGATTTTGAGGTTTCAAATGCCCAAATCATTGCAACCTTGTCAGCTACTTGTCTCTGCCTTGTGCTTCTATAAAAGATTATCAACTTTCAGCTACTGCTCTAACAACAGGTTAGCTCTCTGTTGTCACATCTCCTGCCATGACAGGCACGGTTCACCCTATGAAACAATAAGCCCTATTAAATTCTTTCTTCTATATGTTGCCTTGATCATGTTTCTTTGTAATAGCAATAGAAAAAGAAATAACTGGGACAAGAAAATCATTTTTGGCTCTTATTTACTTAAATGTTTGAACTATATCATCCAATTTAATTGTCTTTTGGTACTAATGATGACAGATATAACATACTCTGATATATTTAGTTTTTAAGCTTTTTAGATTATTATTCCTATTATTATTATTATTATTATTATTATTATTATTATTATTATTTGTGTGTGCATGCATACGAACGATATGTTTATGTATGTCTGTGTCATGGCACTTATTTGAAATTAAGAGGACAACTTGTGAGGTCTATTCTCTCTGTTCATCTTCATGTGGACTCAGGTGACCAAATCAGGTCAACAGCCTTACATGGCAATCTTTTTACAATTGACTTATCCTTCCAACCCTACTGGGCTTATTTTTTGATAAGGTTTAAATTTATTTTTATCTTTTTTTTTAATTTATTAACTTGAGTATTTCTTATATACATTTCGAGTGTTATTCCCTTTCCAGGTTTCCGGGCAAACATCCCCCTCCCCCCTCCCCTTCTTATGGGTGTTCCCCTCCCAAACCTCCCCCCATTGCCGCCCTCCCCCCACCAGTCTAGTTCACTGGGGGTTCAGTCTTAGCAGGACCCAGGGCTTCCCCTTCCACTGGTGCTCTTACTAGGATATTCATTGCTACCTATGGGGTCAGAGTCCAGGGTCAGTCCATGTATAGTCTTTAGGTAGTGGCTTAGTCCCTGGAAGCTCTGGTTGCTTGGCATTGTTGTACTTTTGGGGTCTCGAGCCCCTTCAAGCTCTTCCAGTTCTTTCTCTGATTCCTTCAATAGGGGACCTATTCTCAGTTCAGTGGTTTGCTGCTGGCATTCGCCTCTATATTTGCTGTATTCTGGCTGTGTCTCTCAGGAGCGATCTACATCCGGCTCCTGTCGGTCTGCACTTCTTTGCTGCATCCATCTTGTCTAATTGGGTGGCTGTATATGTATGGGCCACATGTGGGGCAGGCTCTGAATGGGTGTTCCTTCAGTCTCTGTTTTAATCTTTGCCTCTCCCTTCCCTGCCAAGGGTATTCTTTTTCCTCATTTAAAGAAGGAGTGAAGCATTCACATTTTGATCATCCGTCTTGAGTTTCGTTTGTTCTAGGGATCTAGGGTAATTCAAGCATTTGGGCTAATAGCCACTTATCAATGAGTGCATACCATGTATGTCTTTCTGTGACTGGGTTAGCTCACTCAGGATGATATTTTCCAGTTCCAACCATTTGCCTACGAATTTCATAAACTCGTTGTTTTTGATAGCTGAGTAATATTCCATTGTGTAGATGTACCACATTTTCTGTATCCATTCCACTGTTGAAGGGCATCTGGGTTCTTTCCATTTTCTGGCTATTATAAATAAGGCTGCGATGAACATAGTGGAGCATGTGTCTCTTTTATATGTTGAGGCATCTTTTGGGTATATGCCCAAGAGAGGTATAGCTGGATCCTCAGGCAGTTCAATGTCCAATTTTCTGAGGAACCTCCAGACTGATTTCCAGAATGGTTTTACCAGTCTGCAATCCCACCAACAATGGAGGAGTGTTCCTCTTTCTCCACATCCTCGCCAGCATCTGCTGTCACCTGAGTTTTTGATCTTAGCCAATCGCACTGGTGTGAGGTGAAATCTCAGGGTTCTTTTGATTTGCATTTCCCTTATGACTAAAGATGTTGAACATTTCTTTAGGTGTTTCTCAGCCATTCGGCATTCCTCAGCTGTGAATTCTTTGTTTAGCTCTGAACCCCATTTTTTAATAGGGTTATTTGTTTCCCTGCGGTCTAACTTCTTGAGTTCTTTGTATATTTTGGATATAAGCCCTCTATCTGTTGTAGGATTGGTAAAGATCTTTTCCCAATCTGTTGGTTGCCGTTTTGTCCTAACCACAGTGTCCTTTGCCTTACAGAAGCTTTGCAGTTTTATGAGATCCCATTTGTCGATTCTTGATCTTAGAGCATAAGCCATTGGTGTTTTGTTCAGGAAATTTTTTCCAGTGCCCATGTGTTCCAGAAGCTTCCCTAGTTTTTTTGAGTCTTTTTTTTTTTTTGAGTCTTTTTTTTTTTTATTAACTTGAGTATTTCTTATATACATTTCGAGTGTTATTCCCTTTCCAGGTTTCCAGGCAAACATCCCCCTCCCCCCTCCCCTTCCTTATGGGTGTTCCCCTCCCAACCCTCCCCCCATTGCCACCCTCCCCCCATAGACTAGTTCACTGGGGGTTCAGTCTTAGCAGGACCCAGGGCTTCCCCTTCCACTGGTGCTCTTATTAGGATATTCATTGCTACCTATGGGGTCAGAGTCCAGGGTCAGTCCATGTATAGTCTTTAGGTAGTGGCTTAGTCCCTGGAAGCTCTGGTTGCTTGGCATTGTTGTTCATAAGGGGTATCGAGCCCCTTCGCGCTCTTGCAGTTCTTTCTCTGATTCCTTCAATGGGGTCCTATTCTCAGTTCAGTGGTTTGCTGCTGGCATTCGCCTCTGTGTTTGCTGTATTCTGGCTGTGTCTCTCAGGAGCGATCTACATCCGGCTCCTGTCAGCCTGCACTTCTTTGCTTCATCCATCTTGTCTAATCGTGTGGCTGTATATGTATGGGCCACATGTGGGGAAGGCTCTGAATGGGTGTTCCTTCTGTCTCTGTTTTAATCTTTGCCTCTCTATTCCCTGCCAAGGGTATTCTTATTCCCCCTTTAAAGAAGGAGTGAAGCATTCACATTTTGATCATCCGTCTTGAGTTTCATGTGTTCTATGCATCTAGGATAATTCAAGCATTTGGGCTAATAGCCACTTATCAATGAGTGCATACCATGTGTGTTTCTCTGTGATTGGGTTACCTCACTCAGGATGATATTTTCCAGTTCCAACCATTTGCCTACGAATTTCATAAAGTCATTGTTTTTGATAGCTGAGTAATATTCCATTGTGTAGATGTACCACATTTTCTGTATCCATTCCTCTGTTGAAGTGCCCTGGGTTCTATCCAGCTTCTGGCTATTATAAATAAGGCTGCTATGAACATAGTGGAGCATATTTCTTTGTTATATGTTGGGGCATCTTTTGGGTATATGCCCAAGAGAGGTATAGCTGGGTCCTCAGGTAGTTCAATGTCCGATTTTCTGAGGAACCTCCAGACTGATTTCCAGAATGGTTGTACCAGTCTGCAATCCCACCAACAATGGAGGAGTGTTCCTCTTTCTCCGCATCCTCGCCAGCATTTGCTGTCACCTGAGTTTTTGATCTTAGCCATTCTCACTGGTGTGAGGTGAAATCTCAGGGTTGTTTTGATTTGCATTTCCCTTATGACTAAAGATGTTGAACATTTCTTTAGGTGTTTCTCAGCCATTCAGCATTCCTCATCTGTGAATTCTTTGTTTACCTCAGAACCCCATTTTTTTTCTAATTTTTTTTTATTAACTTGAGTATTTCTTATATACATTTCGAGTGTTATTCCCTTTCCCGGTTTCCGGGCAAACATCCCCCTCCCCCTTCCCCTTCCTTATGGGTGTTCCCCTCCCAACCCTCCCCCCATTGCCGCCCTCCCCCCCACAGTCTAGTTCACTGGGGGTTCAGTCTTAGCAGGACCCAGGGCTTCCCCTTCCACTGGTGCTCTTACTAGGATATTCATTGCTACTTATGAGGTCAGAGTCCAGGGTCAGTCCATGTATAGTCTTTAGGTAGTGGCTTAGTCCCTGGAAGCTCTGGTTGCTTGGCATTGTTGTACTTTTGGGGTCTCGAGCCCCTTCAAGCTCTTCCAGTTCTTTCTCTGATTCCTTCAATAGGGGACCTATTCTCAGTTCAGTGGTTTGCTGCTGGCATTCGCCTCTATATTTGCTGTATTCTGGCTGTGTCTCTCAGGAGCGATCTACATCCGGCTCCTGTCGGTCTGCACTTCTTTGCTGCATCCATCTTGTCTAATTGGGTGGCTGTATATGTATGGGCCACATGTGGGGCAGGCTCTGAATGGGTGTTCCTTCAGTCTCTGTTTTAATCTTTGCCTCTCCCTTCCCTGCCATGGGTATTCTTTTTCCTCATTTAAAGAAGGAGTGAAGCATTCACATTTTGATCATCCGTCTTGAGTTTCGTTTGTTCTAGGGATCTAGGGTAATTCAAGCATTTGGGCTAATAGCCACTTATCAATGAGTGCATACCATGTATGTCTTTCTGTGACTGGGTTAGCTCACTCAGGATGATATTTTCCAGTTCCAACCATTTGCCTACGAATTTCATAAACTCATTGTTTTTGATAGCTGAGTAATATTCCATTGTGTAGATGTACCACATTTTCTGTATCCATTCCACTGTTGAAGGGCATCTGGGTTCTTTCCATTTTCTGGCTATTATAAATAAGGCTGCGATGAACATAGTGGAGCATGTGTCTCTTTTATATGTTGAGGCATCTTTTGGGTATATGCCCAAGAGAGGTATAGCTGGATCCTCAGGCAGTTCAATGTCCAATTTTCTGAGGAACCTCCAGACTGATTTCCAGAATGGTTTTACCAGTCTGCAATCCCACCAACAATGGAGGAGTGTTCCTCTTTCTCCACATCCTCGCCAGCATCTGCTGTCACCTGAGTTTTTGATCTTAGCCAATCGCACTGGTGTGAGGTGAAATCTCAGGGTTCTTTTGATTTGCATTTCCCTTATGACTAAAGATGTTGAACATTTCTTTAGGTGTTTCTCAGCCATTCGGCATTCCTCAGCTGTGAATTCTTTGTTTAGCTCTGAACCCCATTTTTTAATAGGGTTATTTGTTTCCCTGCGGTCTAACTTCTTGAGTTCTTTGTATATTTTGGATATAAGCCCTCTATCTGTTGTAGGATTGGTAAAGATCTTTTCCCAATCTGTTGATTGCCGTTTTGTCCTAACCACAGTGTCCTTTGCCTTACAGAAGCTTTGCAGTTTTATGAGATCCCATTTGTCGATTCTTGATCTTAGAGCATAAGCCATTGGTGTTTTGTTCAGGAAATTTTTTCCAGTGCCCATGTGTTCCAGAAGCTTCCCTAGTTTTTTTGAGTCTTTTTTTTTTTTTGAGTCTTTTTTTTTTTTATTAACTTGAGTATTTCTTATATACATTTCGAGTGTTATTCCCTTTCCAGGTTTCCGGGCAAACATCCCCCTCCCCCCTCCCCTTCCTTATGGGTGTTCCCCTCCCAACCCTCCCCCCATTGCCACCCTCCCCCCATAGACTAGTTCACTGGGGGTTCAGTCTTAGCAGGACCCAGGGCTTCCCCTTCCACTGGTGCTCTTATTAGGATATTCATTGCTACCTATGGGGTCAGAGTCCAGGGTCAGTCCATGTATAGTCTTTAGGTAGTGGCTTAGTCCCTGGAAGCTCTGGTTGCTTGGCATTGTTGTTCATAAGGGGTCTCGAGCCCCTTCGTGCTCTTGCAGTTCTTTCTCTGATTCCTTCAATGGGGTCCTATTCTCAGTTCAGTGGTTTGCTGCTGGCATTCGCCTCTGTGTTTGCTGTATTCTGGCTGTGTCTCTCAGGAGCGATCTACATCCGGCTCCTGTCAGCCTGCACTTCTTTGCTTCATCCATCTTGTCTAATCGTGTGGCTGTATATGTATGGGCCACATGTGGGGAAGGCTCTGAATGGGTGTTCCTTCTGTCTCTGTTTTAATCTTTGCCTCTCTATTCCCTGCCAAGGGTATTCTTATTCCCCCTTTAAAGAAGGAGTGAAGCATTCACATTTTGATCATCCGTCTTGAGTTTCATGTGTTCTATGCATCTAGGATAATTCAAGCATTTGGGCTAATAGCCACTTATCAATGAGTGCATACCATGTGTGTTTCTCTGTGATTGGGTTACCTCACTCAGGATGATATTTTCCAGTTCCAACCATTTGCCTACGAATTTCATAAAGTCATTGTTTTTGATAGCTGAGTAATATTCCATTGTGTAGATGTACCACATTTTCTGTATCCATTCCTCTGTTGAAGTGCCCTGGGTTCTATCCAGCTTCTGGCTATTATAAATAAGGCTGCTATGAACATAGTGGAGCATATTTCTTTGTTATATGTTGGGGCATCTTTTGGGTATATGCCCAAGAGAGGTATAGCTGGGTCCTCAGGTAGTTCAATGTCCGATTTTCTGAGGAACCTCCAGACTGATTTCCAGAATGGTTGTACCAGTCTGCAATCCCACCAACAATGGAGGAGTGTTCCTCTTTCTCCGCATCCTAGCCAGCATTTGCTGTCACCTGAGTTTTTGATCTTAGCCATTCTCACTGGTGTGAGGTGAAATCTCAGGGTTGTTTTGATTTGCATTTCCCTTATGACTAAAGATGTTGAACATTTCTTTAGGTGTTTCTCAGCCATTCAGCATTCCTCATCTGTGAATTCTTTGTTTACCTCAGAACCCCATTTTTTTTCTTATTTTTTTTTTATTAACTTGAGTATTTCTTATATACATTTCGAGTGTTATTCCCTTTCCCGGTTTCCGGGCAAACATCCCCCTCCCCCTTCCCCTTCCTTATGGGTGTTCCCCTCCCAACCCTCCCCCCATTGCCGCCCTCCCCCCCACAGTCTAGTTCACTGGGGGTTCAGTCTTAGCAGGACCCAGGGCTTCCCCTTCCACTGGTGCTCTTACTAGGATATTCATTGCTACTTATGAGGTCAGAGTCCAGGGTCAGTCCATGTATAGTCTTTAGGTAGTGGCTTAGTCCCTGGAAGCTCTGGTTGCTTGGCATTGTTGTACTTTTGGGGTCTCGAGCCCCTTCAAGCTCTTCCAGTTCTTTCTCTGATTCCTTCAATAGGGGACCTATTCTCAGTTCAGTGGTTTGCTGCTGGCATTCGCCTCTATATTTGCTGTATTCTGGCTGTGTCTCTCAGGAGCGATCTACATCCGGCTCCTGTCGGTCTGCACTTCTTTGCTGCATCCATCTTGTCTAATTGGGTGGCTGTATATGTATGGGCCACATGTGGGGCAGGCTCTGAATGGGTGTTCCTTCAGTCTCTGTTTTAATCTTTGCCTCTCCCTTCCCTGCCAAGGGTATTCTTTTTCCTCATTTAAAGAAGGAGTGAAGCATTCACATTTTGATCATCCGTCTTGAGTTTCGTTTGTTCTAGGGATCTAGGGTAATTCAAGCATTTGGGCTAATAGCCACTTATCAATGAGTGCATACCATGTATGTCTTTCTGTGACTGGGTTAGCTCACTCAGGATGATATTTTCCAGTTCCAACCATTTGCCTACGAATTTCATAAACTCGTTGTTTTTGATAGCTGAGTAATATTCCATTGTGTAGATGTACCACATTTTCTGTATCCATTCCACTGTTGAAGGGCATCTGGGTTCTTTCCATTTTCTGGCTATTATAAATAAGGCTGCGATGAACATAGTGGAGCATGTGTCTCTTTTATATGTTGAGGCATCTTTTGGGTATATGCCCAAGAGAGGTATAGCTGGATCCTCAGGCAGTTCAATGTCCAATTTTCTGAGGAACCTCCAGACTGATTTCCAGAATGGTTTTACCAGTCTGCAATCCCACCAACAATGGAGGAGTGTTCCTCTTTCTCCACATCCTCGCCAGCATCTGCTGTCACCTGAGTTTTTGATCTTAGCCAATCGCACTGGTGTGAGGTGAAATCTCAGGGTTCTTTTGATTTGCATTTCCCTTATGACTAAAGATGTTGAACATTTCTTTAGGTGTTTCTCAGCCATTCGGCATTCCTCAGCTGTGAATTCTTTGTTTAGCTCTGAACCCCATTTTTTAATAGGGTTATTTGTTTCCCTGCGGTCTAACTTCTTGAGTTCTTTGTATATTTTGGATATAAGCCCTCTATCTGTTGTAGGATTGGTAAAGATCTTTTCCCAATCTGTTGGTTGCCGTTTTGTCCTAACCACAGTGTCCTTTGCCTTACAGAAGCTTTGCAGTTTTATGAGATCCCATTTGTCGATTCTTGATCTTAGAGCATAAGCCATTGGTGTTTTGTTCAGGAAATTTTTTCCAGTGCCCATGTGTTCCAGAAGCTTCCCTAGTTTTTTTGAGTCTTTTTTTTTTTTTGAGTCTTTTTTTTTTTTTATTAACTTGAGTATTTCTTATATACATTTCGAGTGTTATTCCCTTTCCAGGTTTCCGGGCAAACATCCCCCTCCCCCCTCCCCTTCCTTATGGGTGTTCCCCTCCCAACCCTCCCCCCATTGCCACCCTCCCCCCATAGACTAGTTCACTGGGGGTTCAGTCTTAGCAGGACCCAGGGCTTCCCCTTCCACTGGTGCTCTTATTAGGATATTCATTGCTACCTATGGGGTCAGAGTCCAGGGTCAGTCCATGTATAGTCTTTCGGTAGTGGCTTAGTCCCTGGAAGCTCTGGTTGCTTGGCATTGTTGTTCATAAGGGGTCTCAAGCCCCTTCGCGCTCTTGCAGTTCTTTCTCTGATTCCTTCAATGGGGTCCTATTCTCAGTTCAGTGGTTTGCTGCTGGCATTCGCCTCTGTGTTTGCTGTATTCTGGCTGTGTCTCTCAGAGGCGATCTACATCCGTCTCCTGTCAGCCTGCACTTCTTTGCTTCATCCATCTTGTCTAATCGTGTGGCTGTATATGTATGGGCCACATGTGGGGAAGGCTCTGAATGGGTGTTCCTTCTGTCTCTGTTTTAATCTTTGCCTCTCTATTCCCTGCCAAGGGTATTCTTATTCCCCCTTTAAAGAAGGAGTGAAGCATTCACATTTTGATCATCCGTCTTGAGTTTCATGTGTTCTATGCATCTAGGATAATTCAAGCATTTGGGCTAATAGCCACTTATCAATGAGTGCATACCATGTGTGTTTCTCTGTGATTGGGTTACCTCACTCAGGATGATATTTTCCAGTTCCAACCATTTGCCTACGAATTTCATAAAGTCATTGTTTTTGATAGCTGAGTAATATTCCATTGTGTAGATGTACCACATTTTCTGTATCCATTCCTCTGTTGAAGTGCCCTGGGTTCTATCCAGCTTCTGGCTATTATAAATAAGGCTGCTATGAACATAGTGGAGCATATTTCTTTGTTATATGTTGGGGCATCTTTTGGGTATATGCCCAAGAGAGGTATAGCTGGGTCCTCAGGTAGTTCAATGTCCGATTTTCTGAGGAACCTCCAGACTGATTTCCAGAATGGTTGTACCAGTCTGCAATCCCACCAACAATGGAGGAGTGTTCCTCTTTCTCCGCATCCTAGCCAGCATTTGCTGTCACCTGAGTTTTTGATCTTAGCCATTCTCACTGGTGTGAGGTGAAATCTCAGGGTTTTTTTGATTTGCATTTCCCTTATGACTAAAGATGTTGAACATTTCTTTAGGTGTTTCTCAGCCATTCAGCATTCCTCATCTGTGAATTCTTTGTTTACCTCAGAACCCCATTTTTTTTTCTTATTTTTTTTTATTAACTTGAGTATTTCTTATATACATTTCGAGTGTTATTCCCTTTCCCGGTTTCCGGGCAAACATCCCCCTCCCCCCTCCCCTTCCTTATGGGTGTTCCCCTCCCAACCCTCCCCCCATTGCCGCCCTCCCCCCATAGACTAGTTCACTGGGGGTTCAGTCTTAGCAGGACCCAGGGCTTCCCCTTCCACTGGTGCTCTTACTAGGATATTCATTGCTACCTATGGGGTCAGAGTCCAGGGTCAGTCCATGTATAGTCTTTAGGTAGTGGCTTAGTCCCTGGAAGCTCTGGTTGCTTGGCATTGTTGTACTTTTGGGGTCTCGAGCCCCTTCAAGCTCTTCCAGTTCTTTCTCTGATTCCTTCAATAGGGGACCTATTCTCAGTTCAGTGGTTTGCTGCTGGCATTCGCCTCTGTATTTGCTGTATTCTGGCTGTGTCTCTCAGGAGCGATCTACATCCGGCTCCTGTCGGTCTGCACTTCTTTGCTTCATCCATCTTGTCTAATTGGGTGGCTGTATATGTATGGGCCACATGTGGGGCAGGCTCTGAATGGGTGTTCCTTCAGTCTCTGTTTTAATCTTTGCCTCTCCCTTCCCTGCCAAGGGTATTCTTTTTCCTCATTTAAAGAAGGAGTGAAGCATTCACATTTTGATCATCCGTCTTGAGTTTCGTTTGTTCTAGGGATCTAGGGTAATTCAAGCATTTGGGCTAATAGCCACTTATCAATGAGTGCATACCATGTATGTCTTTCTGTGATTGGGTTAGCTCACTCAGGATGATATTTTCCAGTTCCAACCATTTGCCTACGAATTTCATAAACTCGTTGTTTTTGATAGCTGAGTAATATTCCATTGTGTAGATGTACCACATTTTCTGTATCCATTACTCTGTTGAAGGGCATCTGGGTTCTTTCCATTTTCTGGCTATTATAAATAAGGCTGCGATGAACATAGTGGAGCACGTGTCTCTTTTATGTGTTGAGGCATCTTTTGGGTATATGCCCAAGAGAGGTATAGCTGGATCCTCAGGCAGTTCAATGTCCAATTTTCTGAGGAACCTCCAGACTGATTTCCAGAATGGTTTTACCAGTCTGCAATCCCACCAACAATGGAGGAGTGTTCCTCTTTCTCCACATCCTCGCCAGCATCTGCTGTCACCTGAGTTTTTGATCTTAGCCAATCGCACTGGTGTGAGGTGAAATCTCAGGGTTCTTTTGATTTGCATTTCCCTTATGACTAAAGATGTTGAACATTTCTTTAGGTGTTTCTCAGCCATTCGGCATTCCTCAGCTGTGAATTCTTTGTTTAGCTCTGAACCCCATTTTTTAATAGGGTTATTTGTTTCCCTGCGGTCTAACTTCTTGAGTTCTTTGTATATTTTGGATATAAGGCCTCTATCTGTTGTAGGATTGGTAAAGATCTTTTCCCAATCTGTTGGTTGCCGTTTTGTCCTAACCACAGTGTCCTTTGCCTTACAGAAGCTTTGCAGTTTTATGAGATCCCATTTGTCGATTCTTGATCTTAGAGCATGAGCCATTGGTGTTTTGTTCAGGAAATTTTTTCCAGTGCCCATGTGTTCCAGATGCTTCCCTAGTTTTTCTTCTATTAGTTTGAGTGTGTCTGGTTTGATGTGGAGGTCCTTGATCCACTTGGACTTAAGCTTTGTACAGGGTGATAAGCATGGATCGATCTGCATTCTTCTACATGTTGCCCTCCAGTTGAACCAGTACCATTTGTTGAAAATGCTATCTTTTTTCCATTGGATGGTTTTGGCTCCTTTGTCAAAAATCAAGTGACCATAGGTGTGTGGGTTCATTTCTGGGTCTTCAATTCTATTCCATTGGTCTATCTGTCTGTCTCTGTACCAATACCATGCAGTTTTTATCACTATTGCTCTGTAATACTGCTTGAGTTCAGGGATAGTGATTCCCCCTGAAGTTCTTTTATTGTTGAGGATAGCTTTAGCTATCCTGGGTTTTTTGTTATTCCAGATGAATTTGCAAATTGTTCTGTCTAACTCTTTGAAGAATTGGATTGGTATTTTGATGGGGATTGCATTGAATCTGTAGATTGCTTTTGGTAAAATGGCCATTTTTACTATATTAATCCTGCCAATCCATGAGCATGGGAGATCTTTCCATCTTCTGATGTCTTCTTCAATTTCTTTCCTCAGTGTCTTGAAGTTCTTATTGTACAGATCATTTACTTGCTTGGTTAAAGTCAAACCGAGGTACTTTATATTATTTGGGTCTATTATGAAGGGTGTCGTTTCCCTAATTTCTTTCTCGGCTTGTTTCTCTTTTGTATAGAGGAAGGCAACTGATTTATTTGAGTTAATTTTATACCCAGCCACTTTGCTGAAGTTGTTTATCAGCTTTAGTAGTTCTCTGGTGGAACTTTTGGGATCACTTAAATATATTATCATGTCATCTGCAAATAGTGATATTTTGACCTCTTCTTTTCCGATCTGTAGCCCTTTGATCTCCTTTTGTTGTCTGATTGCTCTGGCTAGAACTTCAAGAACTATATTGAATAAGTAGGGAGAGAGTGGGCAGCCTTGTTTAGTCCCTGATTTTAGTGGGATTGCTTCAAGTTTCTCTCCATTTAGTTTAATGTTAGCAACTGGTTTGCTGTATATGGCTTTTACTATGTTTAGGTATGGGCCTTGAATTCCTATTCTTTCCAGGACTTTTATCATGAAGGGGTGTTGAATTTTGTCAAATGCTTTCTCAGCATCTAATGAAATGATCATGTGGTTCTGTTCTTTCAGTTTGTTTATATAATGGATCACGTTGATGGTTTTCCGTATATTAAACCATCCCTGCATGCCTGGGATGAAGCCTACTTGATCAAGGTGGATGATTGTTTTGATGTGCTCTTGAATTCGGTTTGCCAGAATTTTATTGAGTATTTTTGCGTCGATATTCATAAGGGAAATTGGTCTGAAGTTCTCTTTCTTTGTTGTGTCTTTGTGTGGTTTAGGTATAAGAGTAATTGTGGCTTCGTAGAAGGAATTCCATAGGGCTCCATCTGTTTCAATTTTGTGGAATAGTTTGGATAATATTGGTATGAGGTCTTCTATGAAGGTTTGATAGAATTCTGCACTAAACCCGTCTGGACCTGGGCTCTTTTTGGTTGGGAGACCTTTAATGACTGCTTCTATTTCCTTAGGAGTTATGGGGTTGTTTAACTGGTTTATCTGTTCCTGATTTAACCTCGATACCTGGTATCTGTCTAGGAAATTGTCCATTTCCTGAAGATTTTCAAATTTTGTTGAATATAGGTTTTTATAGTAAGATCTGATGATTTTTTGAATTTCCTCCGAATCTGTAGTTATGTCTCCCTTTTCATTTCTGATTTTGTTAATTTGGACACACTCTCTGTGTCCTCTCCTTAGTCTGGCTAAGGGATTATCTATCTTGTTGATTTTCTCAAAGAACCAACTTTTGGTTCTGTTGATTCTTTCTATGGTCCTTTTTGTTTCTACTTGGTTGATTTCAGCTCTGAGTTTGATTATTTCCTGCCTTCTACTCCTCCTGGGTGTATTTGCTTCTTTTTGTTCTAGAGCTTTTAGGTGTGCTGTCAAGCTGCTGACATATGCTCTTTCCTGTTTCTTTCTGCAGGCACTCAGCGCTATGAGTTTTCCTCTCAGCACAGCTTTCATTGTGTCCCATAAGTTTGAGTATGTTGTATCTTCATTTTCATTAAATTCTAAAAAGTTTTTAATTTCTTTCTTTATTTCTTCCTTGACCAGGTTATCATTGAGTAGAGCATTGTTCAATTTCCACGTATATGTGGGCATTCTTCCCTTTTTGTTATTGAAGACCAGTTTTAGGCCGTGGTGGTCCGATAGCACGCATGGGATTATTTCTATCTTTCTGTACCTGTTGAGGCCCGTTTTTTGACCAATTATATGGTCAATTTTGGAGAAAGTACCATGAGGAGCTGAGAAGAAGGTATATCCTTTTGCTTTAGGATAGAATGTTCTATAAATATCCGTTAAGTCCATTTGGCTCATGACTTCTCTTAGTCTGTCGACATCACTGTTTAATTTCTGTTTCCATGATCTGTCCATTGATGAGAGTGGGGTGTTGAAATCTCCCACTATTATTGTGTGAGGTGCAATGTGTGTTTTGAACTTTAGTAAGGTTTCTTTTACGTATGTAGGTGCCCTTGTATTTGGGGCATAGATATTTAGGATTGAGAGTTCATCTTGGTGGATTTTTCCTTTGATGAATATGAAGTGTCCTTCCTTATCTTTTTTGATGACTTTTAGTTGGAAATTGATTTTATTTGATATTAGAATGGCTACTCCAGCTTGCTTCTTCTGACCATTTGCTTGGAAAGTTGTTTTCCAGCCTTTCACTCTGAGGTAGTGTCTGTCTTTGTCTCTGAGGTGTGTTTCCTGTAGGCAGCAGAATGCAGGGTCCTCGTTGCGTATCCAGTTTGTTAATCTATGTCTTTTTATTGGGGAGTTGAGGCCATTGATATTGAGAGATATTAAGGAATAGTGATTATTGCTTCCCGTTATATTCATATTTGGATGTGAGGTTATGTTTGTGTGCTTTCATTCTCTTTGTTTTGTTGCCAAGACGATTAGTTTCTTGCTTCTTCTAGGGTATAGCTTGCCTCCTTATGTTGGGCTTTACCATTTATTATCCTTTGTAGTGCTGGATTTGTAGAAACATATTGTGTAAATTTGGTTTTGTCATGGAATATCTTGGTTTCTCCATCAATGTTAATTGAGAGTTTTGCTGGATACAGTAACCTGGGCTGGCATTTGTGTTCTCTTAGGGTCTGTATAACATCAGTCCAGGATCTTCTGGCCTTCATAGTTTCTGGCGAGAAGTCTGGTGTGATTCTGATAGGTCTCCCTTTGTATGTTACTTGACCTTTTTCCCTTACTGCTTTTGATATTCTTTCTTTATTTTGTGCGTTTGGTGTTTTGACAATTATGTGACGGGAGGTGTTTCTTTTCTGGTCCAATCTGTTTGGAGTTCTGTAGGCTTCTTGTATGTCTATGGGTATCTCTTTTTTTAGGTTAGGGAAGTTTTCTTCTATGATTTTGTTGAAGATATTTACTGGTCCTT
This sequence comes from Rattus norvegicus, assembly GCF_021556685.1. Classification (NCBI taxonomy): domain Eukaryota; kingdom Metazoa; phylum Chordata; class Mammalia; order Rodentia; family Muridae; genus Rattus; species Rattus norvegicus. The sequence goes on from NC_141554.1 coordinate 88,870,472, forward strand.
TGAGCTGGGAGTCTTCACTCTCTTCTATACCTATTATCCTTAGGTTTGATCTTCTCATTATGTCCTGGATTTCCTGTATGTTTTGGACCAGTAGCTTTTTCCGCTTTACATTATCTTTGACAGTTGAGTTAATGATTTCTATGGAATCTTCTGCTCCTGAGATTCTCTCTTCCATCTCTTGTATTCTGTTGGTGAAGCTTGTATCTACAGCTCCTTGTCTCTTCTTTTGGTTTTCTATATCCAGGGTTGTTTCCATGTGTTCTTTCTTGATTGCTTCTATTTCCATTTTTAATTCCTTCAACTGTTTGATTGTGTTTTCCTGGAATTCTTTCAGGGATTTTTGCGATTCCTCTCTGTAGGCTTTTACTTGTTTATTAATGTTTTCCTGTGCTTCCCTAAGTGCGTTCATGTCTTTCTTGAAGTCCTCCAGCATCATGATCAAATATGATTTTGAAACTAGATCTTGCTTTTCTGGTGTGTTTGGATATTCCATGTTTGTTTTGGTGGGAGAATTGGGCTCCGATGATGGCATGTAGTCTTGGTTTCTGTTGCTTGGGTTCCTGCGCTTGCCTCTCGCCATCAGATTATCTCTAGTGTTACTTTGTTCTGCTATTTCTGACAGTGGCTAGACTGTCCTATAAGCCTGTGTGTCAGGAGTGCTGTAGACCTGTTTTCCTCTCTTTCAGTCAGTTTTGGGGACAGAGTGTTCTGCTTTCGGGCGTGTAGTTTTTCCTCTCTACAGGTCTTCAGCTGTTCCTGTGGGCCTGTGTCTTGAGTTCACCAGGCAGCTTTCTTGCAGCAGAAAATTTGGTCTTACCTGTGGTCCCGAGGCTCAGGTTCGCTCGTGGGGTTGCTGCCCAGGGGCTCTCTGCAGCGGCAGCAACCAGGAAGACCTGTGCTGCCCCTTCCGGGAGCTTCAGTGCACCAGGGTTCCAGATGGTCTTTGGCTTTTTCCTCTGGCGTCCGAGATGTGTGTGCAGGGAGCAGTCTCTTCTGGTTTCCCAGGCTTGTCTGCCTCTCTGAAGGTTTAGCTCTCCCTCCCACGGGATTTGGGTGCAGAGAACTGTTTATCCGGTCTGTTTCCTTCAGGGTCCGGTGGTGTCTCTGGCAGGTGTCCTGCTGCTCCTGGGCCCTCTCCCACGGGAGCCCAGAGGCCTTATACAGTTTCCTCTTGGGCCAGGGATGTGGGCAGGGGTGAGCAGTGTTGGTGGTCTCTTCCGCTCTGCAGCCTCAGGAGTGCCCACCTGACCAGGCGGTTGGGGCTCTCTCTCATCGGGTCTGGGAGCAGAGAGCTGCTGCGGGCCGGGATCCTCGGGTGTGGGACTTCCGGTTAACACAGAATGTGCCTGGTCCTAGAGAAATTCTGCTTCCGTGTGTCCCAAGCTCACCAGGCAGCTTTCTTGCAGCAGGAAATTTGGTCTTACCTGTGGTCCCGAGGCTCAGGTTCGCTCGTGGGGTGCTGCCCAGGGGCTCTCTGCAGCGGCAGCAACCAGGAAGCTTGTCTCAATATTCTTAAGGGAAATTGGTCTGAAGTTCTATTTCTTTGTTGGCTCTTTGGGTGGTTTAGGTATAAGCACATTTGTGGCTTCACAGAAGAAATTGGGGAGTCTTCCTTCTGTTTCTATTTTGTGGATTAGATTGGACAGTATTGATATTAGGTCTTTATGAATGTTTGAGAGAGTTCTCCAATAAATCCATTTGGTCCTGGTCATTTTTTGGTTGGAGGAATTTTTATAATTGCTTCTATTAATTATATTTATGGCATTGTTTGCATGGTTTATCTGATCCTGATTTAATTTTGGTAACTGGTATCTGTCTAAAAAATTGTCCATTCTATTCAGATTTTCCATTTTTGATGAATATAGACTTTGGCAGTAGGAGTTTTTTGTTTTTTTTTTTTTTTAATTTCCTCAGAGTCTGTTGTTATTTCTCCCATTTCTGATTTTGTTAATTTGGATACTTTCTCTGTGACCTTGCATTAGTCTGTCTAAGGGTTTTTTTCTCTCGTTGATTTTCTCAATGAACCATCTCCTGCTTTTGTTGATTATTTGTATAGTTTTTTTTTCTTTCTGCTTGGTTGATTTCAGCCATGAATTTGATTATTTTCTGCCATCTACGCCTTTTTGGTGTATTTTCTACTTTTTGTTATAGAGCTTTTACATCTTATGTCAAGCTGCTATTGTGTGCTCTCTTCAGTTTCTTTTTGGAGTCACTCAGAGCTATGAGTTTTCCTCTTAGCACTGCTTTCATTGTGTCAAATAAGTTTGGATATATTTTCCTTCATTTCCATTAAATTCTAAAAAGTCTCTAATTTCTATATTTCCTCCTTGACCAAGTTAACATTGAGTAAAGTTTTGTTCAGCCTCCCCGTATACATGGGCTTTCTGTTGTTATTTTTTGTTCTTGAAAAACAGCCTTAGTCCGTGGTGATCTGATAGGATGCAAGGGGTTATTTCAATCTTCTTATATATGTTGAGGCCTGTTTTGTGACCAATTTTATGGTCAATTTTGGAGAAAGTACCAGGAGGTGCTGAGAAGAAGTTATATTCTTTTGTTTTAGGATGAAATGTTCTATAGATATCTGTTAATTCTACTTGGTTCATAACTTCTGTTAGTTTATCTGTCTCTGTTTAGTTTCTGCTTCTATGATCTGCCCATTGATGAAAGTGTGGTATTGATGTCTCCCATATCAATTATTGTTGTGTAAGACACATGTGTGTTTTGATCTTTAGTAAGGTTCCTTTTATGAATATAGGTGCCATTGCATTTGGAGCATAGATATTCAGGATTGAGAGTTTATCATGGTGGATTTTTCCTTTGATAAATATGAAATATCCTTTTCCTTATCTTTTTTGATAACTTTTGATTGAAAGTTGATTTTATTCAATATTAGAATGGCTACTCCAGCTTCTTTCATGGGACCATTTTCCAGCCTTTTACTCTGAGGTAATGTCTGTTTTTGTCACTGTGGTGCGTTTCCTCTATGCAGCAAAATGGGGAGTGTTCTTTATCTATCCAGTCTAGTAGCCTATGTGTTTTTATTGGGGAATTGATTCCATTGATGTTAAGAGATATTAAGGAACAGTGATTGTTTTTTCCTATTTTGTTGTTAGAGTTTGCATGGCTCTCCTCTTTTGGGTTTATTGCAAGACGATTAATGTCTTGCCTTTTCTAGGGTGTGGTTTCCCTCTTCTTTTGGAGTTTTCCACCTATTATTCTTTGTATGGCTGGATTTGAGCCTTATATTTTCACTGGGCATTTGTTAACTATTTATATTAATCTTAAAGCATTACTATGTAAATATAGCGCTCATAATTTATTTGGATTTTTCCTCTTTTTACTCTTTATCTGTGATTCCTGTATTTCTTGTTTTCTTTTATACTCTTGACTTCATTGTCCTGATTTATAGTTTTATTTCCATGACTTCATGCTGTGATGTTGCTGTTTAGTAATGAGCTGCAACTTGATCTTCCTACTTAACTTTGTAACTGAACAATTGTGTATTCCATATTTAGCTACTCCAATCTGTTATTTTTAATTGTTTATACAGAATTTTTCAAACTTCATACCACATCTTCTTGCCTAAATCCCAAATAATCAGATAGTTCTCTACGTTTTAGACAATCATTCTTACTCTTCACTGAAAAGCTGCTTCTGGTTATTGAAAACATGCAGCCTGACTATAACAGAATAGGAGAAATTCCTTAGTGATGAAAGTTGAAAGCAGTACACTGGTTTATTGCCCTTGTACCCAGTATCGGGGATATACAAGTGGTTTTACTGAAATATACAAAATAAATTTATAGACATTGGCAATTACATCAGTAAGCCATTATATACTCTCATATATATATGTCCTATGTATGACAACAGAAGCCAGTAGATGTTAATTATTTTCTTCAGGTGATGTCTCTGAATTTATTGCTGAGGAACATTTCTTGAGCTTCCTGTCACCATTTATTGATGAAAACAAACCACTGTCTTAGGAGTTACAACAAGCCACTTCTCCATACCTCCAGATTTTCCAGTTTTGTTGAATATAGGCTTTTGTATTAGGATCTGACGATTTTTGAATTTTCTCAGATTCTGTTGTTATGTCTCCCTTTTCATTTCTGATTTTGTTAATTTGCATATACTCTCTGTGCCCTCTGCTTAGTCTGGCTAAGGGTTTATCTATCTTGTTCATATTCTCAAAGAACCTGCTCCTAGTTTGTTGATTCTTTGTATAGCCCTCTTTTTTTCTACTTGATTAATTTCAGCTCTCTCCAATTTCTTTTTGGAGGCACTCTGAGAGATATAAGTTTTCCTCTTAACACTGCTTTCATTGTGTCTCATAAGTTTGGGTATGTTTTGCTTCATTTTAATTAAATTCTAAAAAGTCTTCAATTTCTTTCTTTATTTCTTCCTTGACCAAGTTATCATTGAGTAGAGCATTGATAAACTTCCATTTATATGTGAGTACCATGTCACCTGTCTATGCTCCTTTAGCATTTGACAAATGGGATTGCAGAGTCTGCTTCTATGAATGTGTCCATGATAGGTTGCTGAAGACATAGGTATAAGGAACTATGGTTAAAATGCACATAAAATTCTTCACCTGATTTCACCTGAGACACCTTTATCCTATATTTCTCAAGCTACAGATTGCCTCTAAAGAGAAGGTTCAGGATGGTCCCTGCAAGTCTCTCTGTTACCTTTATTTTAGATTTGATGCTCATCCACTCAGTTGTACATTCTGTGGGTTTTCCTGTGATTTAGGCTGCTGTAGAAAACCTGTTACAAGGACTAAGTATATAATTTGTGCTGTACCCATGTATAGACTCTCATATAGATTATGTAGAGTGTAGGGAGTAAGTGTTAGATTCATTGTAGAGTGTCCTCATTTGGAATTTACCAAGCAAAGTCAGACAAGTGTGGATATTCCTGGAACTCTAGTAGAGTTACTAACTTTCAAGCAACATCTGAAAAACCAGAGACAGCAATCTCAACATATGAAAACTTTCATACTAGAATTACTGTTCAAACCATTGAGATAATTCTACCTGGAACCTTTTGGAGCCAACTCTACACTGAAAATGTTCAAACAGTAGATCATAAAAATCTACATAAAACTCATACTAAAATTTAATAGTTTTTATCCTGCTGTAGTTTAGAATTTTTTCCAAGACCTACTATCTTGTCACATTTTTCCTATTTTGAGTAGGGATACTTATATTATGCTTTATCCATCAGTATATATTGAAAACATGACTTGTTTTATTTTATAGGTATCATTTGGAAGAGGGTTAGTCTTACAATACTTTGAATTTTACCCATATTTGAGTTAAATGATATTAGCTGAGATGATCTTAAAATTAGTTAATATTTGGAGACTTGTGAGAAGCTGTAAACAGATGTTATCTATGAGAAAAAAACATGTACTTTGAGGAACAAAGGGATAATGTAGTAGTCATATGTTGAGAAGAACAAAGTATTTGGCCAAAGAGGAAATGAAATAGAAAATAATGGGAAGAGTCTGATTAAAGAATATATATTATATATACATATGTATATAATTATGAACTTATGAAACAATAAATTTATTTTTGGAAAAGAAAAATGTGACCTTAATATAATCATAAGTGGAAGATATATCAATATATTGTGAGGTTTCATCTTCATAAATTGCCTAAGTATTTTTATAAAATACAACTAAGTATTCATATTTGAAAGAGAGTGAGTCCTTACCTTTTATCACTAAGGTACCTTATTCTCTAACTATGTTTTGGGAATGATGAGTGATAAATGCATGTTGTTTTAAAATTGACCAGTGTACAATATTTTGAATTTAGTGGAGTAAGATACAGATATATTTCAAAGCATATATCAGTGTTTGTTGAATTTGCATAATATCTCTTTTTTTTATACCTGAAAATGCCCAAAACAAAATTCTCTGGATTTTTGGATTACTGACTTTTCATTTCATTTTATCTGATTCTTTCATATTCTCCCTGTAACTGGTGCTAAATGAGCCTTTGCTTATCTTTGTTTGAAGAAAGCAGACTTCTATATTTTGAATAAACTTTCTGTTTTCATAATGATTTCAAACATACTATATATCAGAAGGAACATAAATTAGAGCTCTGATAACAAATGAAAAGCTTTCATTTTATCTGTCCTGACCTTTCAGCTTCTGTACTTCTGATTTCCGTTCACATGAATTCTATTGCAGAGATCTCCAACTTGCTGAAGAAATATAGGTGGCATGAACTCCTTCAGTTTTTCTTGAATTTTAATGTTTGGTGTTGTGAATTAAAGACAAATGTCCAAGGTATGCCAGCAAATACAGAATATGGTTTGTTTTTAATTATTTATATTGTCATTTTTATTTTTTTTGTTATTTATCTTTTATTGTTGAATATAAGAACAATTTATGTAATATATACATTGAAATGATATTATGATAATTTTGTATATTCATTAACCCAATACATAAAATGCTAGAATCTTACATATCATAAACACAATTGTAATATTACAATAATAAATGATGTCCATGGCTTGTGCTCAAAATGTCTGATTATATTCTGATACCTATAGCATTTTAACTCATGTTCTTTTTTATTCTAAGGTTCTTTCAGGATACTGTACCACATTTAGTTCCTTGTTTTTCTTAGTTTAGTGTGATTTGTGTTACTTAGATTTTTCTTTTTTTACTTGTTTTTCATAGTTTTGAACCTTTGGAAGAATACTGATTAGATATTTTGTGAAATGAATTCATATGATGTTTTATCCTGACTGTGCTCATAGTACAAGAATTTGTGATAAATTGGAAAAGGTTAGATGCTTCTTTTTCATCAGTGGGTGTCAGGATGTACATGCCGGCATCAATATTAAAGTATTTACAGGCTATATAGTTTCATGGTCAAGCACTAGGATCAGAATAATTTAGCATAACATCTATGTTGATGGATTTATATGTCTGATCACACATTTAAATAAAGAAGCTTTGTTGATATATCAAGCTTTACAACAACGATTCATATAACAACTTTCTCTGATAGTTAGACTTCATCAGTGTCTAATCAGCAACATATTCCTGAATTGTTAAATCAAGTATATTATAAATATAAATGAAGTAATTTCCAAATCTCTAATATGTATTTATATGAAATAATCTTAACAACCAGTCTATACTGCTTACATAATATTTTCATCATTTACTTTAATATATCCCATTAAAATAGTGTTGTCCTTAGAATACTCAGTGCTAAATGGGATTTCTACACTAGTTCTTCCCAGTTCTGACTCAGGAATCACATGTAAATGAAGCAGAAAGAATGTAAGATCCAAAGGGGATGAATAACACTAAAAACAAGATCCTCTAGATCAACATGATAGAGACACATAAAAGATAACAGATACCGATACACTATGTACATGGTCCACCAGAAGGGGGGCCATACAGCTGAAAGGAGAAGTGTACACTTCCCCATCCCTAAACCAGAAATGAGTTTCAATTGGCAACCATTTGAAAATGAAAAATTAGTTTTCTCCAAGGAGCTCTCACTGAGGAAGCAAACTACTCTATTTTTTGGCCAGAGAAAATTCATTTAATATATTTGAGAAGACAATAAAGAAAACCCCTTCGTTCTCCATTTCTCAGGTCCAGCATCGGTAGATGATGTTGTTTGTGAACCTATTTTTCTGATTAGCAAATTCCTGGGTGTGCTGTCTTTGGTTTTCTAGCAGGTAATGTTCAGGGCATGCTTTGGTTAACCTGTTCTTTACACATTAATGGAGGCAACAGGGAGTGAATGAGAATCTATGCAAATATAAAAGCACACAGTTTAGGTAAAAATATTCAAGACTTCCAGTAATCCAAAACAAATAGCACAGATACACAAAGGGGATCACCAAAAGGTAAATTTTCAGTAGCATATGCTGTTAAACACAGTAAAGTAAATATAATGTTCTTATTAAGCTAGAACAGTTTAAATACGAAGCATGAAACAATTAGATTGTTCTGTAGTACACTATCATTAAAAACAGTCATTGTATTGGTGAGTGAATTAGTTAAATCACTGCTGACCTGCTTTCCCATGTATTCAGAAGAAAAACCGGATTACTTTTGTTTTCCTAAGGATTATATCCAGTATGTTGGCCTGTATGTACCAACCCTGAACTCTGAATGAAATTATGCCAACAATTTATTAGACTGTCTTCGTGGATTCATGTTGTTGACTAGAGAGTGTCTACTCCTTCAAAATATCTCTTACAGCTTTTGTTTTCATTAAAAACAAAGTAATTGTTAGCATTTTCTTCCAGGTATCATCAAACCTTAGACACAAAAGAAGTAGTGTCCCATGCGCGACTTCTCGCCAGCAAGAAACACGCGGGTACATAGAAATCCTTGCTGTGACCAAACTTTATTTTAATCTTATGGAGCAGCCTCGGGGCGCCAACATGGTGCACTTATATACACCCTAGCGCGGCGCATCCACACCTGATTGGTTGTTTACCCATGATCTCATCAGGCATGCCCCGGAGTGGGCAAAGACCTGGCACGAAGGCACTCTTGTACATGCGCACAGTTAACTTCCTGAAAGGGAGTCGGCTGGCGCGGCAAAGGCTAGCACCCTCTTGTAATGGCGGAGGCTATTCTGGCCTTCCACGTGGGGCGCAGTGGAAGCCAGCGCCATCTAGTGGTGGCGAATGTTATTGTGGCCCTCTACATCTCACCCTTATAATTTATATTATTTTATAACAGTCATGATCACCCTATCGCGTGCAATGAGGAAACCTCAGCAATGTGGAAGGGCTGATCAAAGGATCAATGAGTCTCTCTCATCCCAGTGCAATGGATCCACAGATCCATGGGATGTAAGAGCAGAGAACTCAGATACAGAGAGAGAGTCTCTCTCATCCCAGTGCAGTGGATCTACAGATCCATGGGGTGCAAGAGCAGAGAATTCAGATACCGACCAATTCCTGAGCATAGATAACCAAATTCCAGGGGAGGCCTCTTGTACAATGGCCACAAGTGGTTGAGTGATAACGGCCTTGTCACATTTCTGTTGAGATCTGAGTTTGCAAACCAACCATAGTATGAACACTAATCCACAGCATATGGCTGCATCAAACAGAGCCACTCCCGATAAGTAGTGGGCACCTCATTTGGTCCTCCTCAGCTGTTACCACCAAGGGCCGTAGTCAAACCGCTCCTATAATAAAATTTAGAATTCCCAATTGTTAGCAACTACTCCAGAAAGTTCACCCACTGTACTTGTCTAACAATAGATTGGGGGAGGATAACTGCAGACACAATGTCTGTAGCAGTAATGGCTGCTACAATAGCAACAAAAGTGTCAAGGTCTTTTCCAGGACATTTTAAGATCAGTCATTTTTCTCTGGAACAACCAGCAGACAATGGAACCATTTCTGAGATCTGTATAACCAGGACAGAGTTCCCCAGTCCACTGTAGCTTTATGCAGGTGGCTTTCTTGTGAAGCTATAGTCTGTTAAATGACAACACCAGTTACCAGTTAAGGCAGCAAGAGTTACCAGGGAAATGAAGGGGGCAGCAACGGCTGGAGTCCAGTCTTCTCCAGCAAGCAGCAGTGTTCAGAGGGTCAGAGAGCAGGCCATAGTGGGACGGGACACACACAGTGGTAACACTGACTGCAGCAACGACAAAATCTCTGTAATGACAAAGGATGAAGGGGAATCTTTCATTTTCCTCTCAGGGCAGAGGGATGACTCCAGGGACCCGAACCACGAGAGCTGAATCTTCATGTAACCAGGATCAGCAAGTCTCAGCAACCACTCAGGCAGCTGGCACACTCTTGTAGCATCCTGTAGAAAAAACACAAACATTCCCTCTTCCCCATATAAAATATCTGGACAGGATCATGTCAATAAGTGGATCTCTCTATTTCACCTAGGCATAAGTATGCCTAGTTGTAGGGTGCCATAAAATTTGGCATCCAAAATTTAAAATTGAAATAAAAGGAGCATTATTTAGCATACAGGGATAACTCCCCCTATTTATTTATTAAGATATAGTAAAGATATTATTTATTAAGGTAAGTCCTTGAGGATTAAATTGAGGAGACTGAGCACTTGTATTTATAAATTGACTTGTATACCAAATTATTGTCTCCAGCATTTTTGTTTTGGATATATAAAGAATGAGATTTTTTGACTAATTGTTCCTATGTAAGGCCTATAATCTGTCTGGTATCATTGTCCTCCCTTGCTAAAGAGCCCAGGCAATCCAGTTTGAGTTCTTAAATGTCCTATAAAGGAACAGTACTTGGTGCTCTTAACCACTAAGCCATTTTTCTAGCACCTCACAAACTTTATTTACCTAAACATAAGCATTAATTAGAAATGTCAAATCTTGTAAATATTGTCCAATTTCAGTCTTACTAGAAATCCCTGAGCTGGCAGGGTGAGGCTGGGAATTGAAAACAAGCAAATGGAGTCTTCCTCTTTTCGTGAGGGTGTGTTATCAACTCCATTACCATTTTTAAAGAGCTGGGTCTATGGTATTGCTTAGTTGTCTGAGCCAGAGCACTGAAAGGACAGTGAGTTGTCAGACAATTTATACTGAAATCACTCACTGATTTTAAGTAGAAAACCTGTCTCTAATAAAGCATTAAGTAATTGAAATCAATTGTAAACCACAAGCCACACATTGGCTATCAGTATGTGAGTTGAAAGCTTGATTTAAAAACAGTGGCTAAACTACGGAATTTAATAATCTGTGTTGAAGCAATAGAAACTCAAGAGAATAA